>NC_092054.1:69958274-70018164 GCF_003086295.3 Arachis hypogaea | reverse complement strand
CGGCATTTTCTGCCAATTCAAATTGGTCACAGCTTGGAGAAACTCGCCCGGTTATACATTCAGGAGATAATACGATTGCATGAATACCTTTCATCAATTGTGTCAGACAGAGATCCAAGGTTTTCTAGATTTTGGGGAGCTCTACAGAAAGCTTTAGGACGAAGTTGCACTTAAGTACAGCATATCACCCACAGACTGATGGACAGACAGAACGGACAATTCGTACCTTGGAAGATATGTTGAGATTTTGCGTAATGGACCAACAAGGGACCTGGGACAAATACTGCATTGATAGTTTCTATACAACAGACACAGAGATGAATGGCACATTGAGTCTATAGAAAGTTCATCAATAGCTGATAAAAAGAGATGGCCAGATGTACAAAAAAAAGGAAGCAACGAAAGATTCAAACTGCCAAAGTGACAAAAGAGCTATGAGATAATAGGCGTAGGCCCTTAGAATTTAACGAAGGTGACCATATTTCTTAAGAGTGACACCTACGACTGAATAGGTAGAGCTCTTAGGACTAAGAAATTGAATCCACGATACTTAGTCCTTTCAATTCTTAAAAGAGTCGGCCAGTAGCATACCAAGTAGCTCTCCCTCCTTATTTGTCAAACCTTCATGATGTTTTTCATGTTTCACAACTCAAAAGTATAATCCCAACGAAAGTCACTTTTACAACCAGAGACAGTACAGCTGCGAGCCGACTTGACATATCAAACCCTACCAGTCAGGATTGTGGAACGAAGTGACAAATAGCTTAGAGACAAGACAGTATCACTGGTTAAGTTAGCATGGGGACAAACTGGAACTGAATAGTACACATGGGAGCTGGAAGATAAGATGAGAACAGACTACCCGTTTCTCTTTTCAGGTAATTGAAATTTGAGGACAAAATTTTCTTTTAGGAGGATAGAATGTAACGGCCTAGCCCCGAAGAAACGGTGCTTTTTCGGGATCAAACGGAATTTTTACAGAATTTTTAGGAATTTCTATGCATATAAGCACCTCCACTGCACAGGTGCTGCGTCATCAAGCTGCTGAGTCAGCAGCTTGATTGCATAGGACACTTCTCCTAATCTAAGTAGGCACGTCGCGAAGAGTTGCGTTTTTGAGCCACTTCGGGCCCGAATTTCAAATTCTGATTTCCGTGGTTAGTCTCTATGTGACGAGCCAGTCACGAATTTTGAGAAAAAATTATATTAATATAATATCATATATTATTTATCAGAATATTATTTATATCTTCTCTACTCTGATTATGTTGATCTATGTTTAGTAATATAATAACGAGCTTGAAATCTACCGTACGGATAATACCGCATTCTTAGATGAACTTAGCACTGCTATGCTTCATATATATCTTTTATTCTTATGATTATCCGTTACTAGTGTCATTTACACTAAGTAACTTAATGTTTATCCATTAGTATGTATTACTTAAGTTCTAATACATCTAGCTTTAGTAATTATCCTTTCCTGAATATTTTGACAAGTAACTTTTGGATAATCATCATCCAAAAGCCACGGCCTTCCTTGGACAGCTTGGCTATCATTTTTGTTCTTGGAAAGCTTAGAACACCATGAAAGAAACCATGAAGTTTCCATGAACACCTGAGCTACTTTCTCCGTTCTTTCTCAAACCGAAACCCCTATCAAAATCTAATCTTACCAAAGTGTTCACCTTTTCCTCCTCTTCATTTCTATGTCACTTTTAATGGAGTAAATCAAGGTATGAAGGCTGCTCCTCCTCCTTGAAGATTCGGCCATGGTGGTTCCTTAAGTTAATGATGTTTTCTTCATGTTCTTTCTTAGGATCTCTTATTCAATCACCAAAAGCTCCAAGAAAACGTGATTTCTAGTTACCTTAAGGTGAGGAAAATCTTCTTTTCATCATCATGAAGCTTCAGCCTTAATGGTTCATAAGATTCTAAAGTTGTTTTTGATGTTAAAATAGGCGTAAAAGTGATTCTGGAAGCTTGTTTTTGGTGCAATCTCGGACAGCAGCAAAGGAGGTAAGGTTTGGTAAATTAGTCAATGATTGGCTGTGTTCTTGAAGTGTTAAACCAGATCTTGTTGCTTGAGATTTGATTTTGGGTGTTTGTGTGATGGTTTGATCATGGAAACTTGTTGTTTAATGCTTGAAAATCATGTTTATGATGGTTTTGAAGTGGCTGTTGGTGCCGCTGGAAAACGTGACATTCCACCCATGAAAATCATGATTTTTGATGCTTATGTGATGTGTATTTTATGGCTGAAAGTTTCTCTTTGGTTTGATAAAAATCAGGTTCAAATCGGTTTCCGAAAAGATTGAAAAACTAGCTGAAAATCAAGCAGAAATCTGATGAACTTTTGAAAAAAAATGTTTTTGGTTTTTGGAAAAACATGAAAACGTGTATTCAAGGAGTTTTGGGGTCAAAATGCAATTATTAAAAAGTTTGGGGTTGAAAATTAATTAATCAAAAGTTGAGGGGCTAAAGTGCAAATATTAAAAGTTATAGGGGTCAAAGTGCAATTTCCAAGAAGTCTGGGGGTCAAAATGTAATTTTTGAAAGTTAAATAAAATATTATTATTTTAATAATAAAATATTGATAAAAAGACAGTTTTCCCTGAAAGCCTCAGGAAGGCAGATTTGAGTCCAGAATTCTCTAATTTCCTTTACTAAACACCTAAGAAGAGGCATAAGAGAAGATATAGAGGTATATGAGGTAAAGAAACAAGATTTTGAAACCTGTGTTTAAGTTAAAAAGAAAAGGAGTTAAAAGTGATATAGCTGTGTACCTGACCTTACAGAGTAAACATAGAATTGTAAAATGAGCTTTCTGTGATGTTGTAATGCTTGATTTATGATGATTGCTAAATGATGGAAAGTATGGTTATATGTGAATTATGAGCCTTCGGGCAATGCTTGTGAATGTTGTGCGGGGACGCCCGTATTGTGATGTTGCTTCCCAGACAGGCTGCGGTAGAGTAGTACCAGCCCTGCAAGTTGAATGCTTGGTAGAGGCCTGACTTGCATACCTGCGGTATATTGAGACCTGAGCAAATACCAGCCCTGCAAGTCGAGAGCACTTGGTAGAGGGTATGCGGTACTTAATCTGGGATTAAGTTCTGGGAAGGCCTTATCTGACTTGGAGGGTCGGATTGTGTCGGGTGCGGGTCGAAACCGACAAATGAGCTCATTACCTGCAGTAGGGACAGACATGCATCATACTTGTTTGTGCATTATTTATTCCTTATCTTCTTGTGTTCTTGTTCTATTCTTTGTTTGTTTGAGCATAACTGTGTGATTGCATATTAATGTGTGAATGTGCATTTACTTCCTATTTTCTCTCTTGTTCATGTGTTAGTTTATGTTGCTGTTATGTACATATTACTCTATATTTATTTATACTTCTATAACCACAGACATTATAAACGAACTTAACTGTAAACCCCGACCTTACTAAGAACTCCCCAGTTCTTACCCCTTACACCTCTACAGATGGACAAGGGAGTCCTATTCTACGAGATTGATCCACCGTACATCCACGAGGACCCGGTGCATGGCGAGTATTACATCTACTGTGCGGTACCTCGTATCTGTAATTATGTAGTTCGTGGTAGATCTTTCCAGTACCCTATTAGGACAGCATACTTTAATCCTGATGCACCTATGACTTTCCTTTATCTTGGTTACACCCCGGCGGACCTGGGATACCCCATCCTGAGGAGCAGATGCCACCTCCACCTGACTATCCTCCTCCACCTGACTATCCTCCTCCACCTAAACCTCCTCTACCTGATGAGCCTATACCTGCCCAGCATATCCATGAGGCACCTCCTGCACCCTTTCTCCTTGATGAGTGGGGTGTTCCTGTGTTACCACCCGAGCTTGATCCTTTACCTGAGCCGATCGAGCCTCCTGTCTTTGATGAGCAGCAGGGACATGAGTATGATCAGATCTTGGAGGCGCCACCTCCTTTTCCCGACTGTATTTTGTTTAGTAGCTATCCTTTTATGGTTTCTGTGGCCAGCAGTGGTTCCTCTGCTATCACTCCGGCAGAAGAAGAGGACGAGAAAGAAGAAGATCCAGAGGAAGATCCTAACTTCATAGTTATCTCCTCTGACAGAGATGACGATGAGCCAGGCATGGCGCCAGCAAGCGAGCATCACCATTCGCCCGGTGATTTTCCGTGAGGTACTCTAGACCAGGATTGAGGAGACTTTTTGAGACGCTAGTCTAACTTCAGTACATTAGAGTGTCTCCCTCACTTTTGTTAGCATGATTAGAGGGAATAGGCATATATCAGAGTTAGGCTAGCCTGGGTGCCAGCTTAAGGGCTTTTGGTCAGGCCAGGCCCGGGGGCGTCTTAGGTACATATATGTATATACTATATGAGTCACTGACTTAGGGGTGCTGTACCATAGCTCTATGCTTATATAACTGAACCAATTCTGTAACATGATGTATATTATAGTGTGTTGTTCCATATTCTGTTATCTTTTGTCTTATGTATGTGAATGTTTAATTATCCCTTGATATATGGAAGGTATGCGACTTTAAATTATTCTTGTTAAAAAAAAATTTACTTGTAAAATTCGCAGGGTTTTAACAACGTACAGGCTTATATTTATTAATTAATAATACAAAAAGGAAAAACAAGTTGGTAACATTCGATTTCTAGTATGATCTAGACATGCTGGAAGTTGGGTCGTTACAATTTGGTATCAGAGCGGTTCTTCCTGTTAGAGCCTGGGGAATGGACTGAATCATGCTTTATTGCATGCTCTGTGGTGTGTCTCATGCTTATAGGGTATCTATGTGATATGTGTTGCATGAATGTCTTTGTGCTTTCATTCTGATAATGTTCATGCCCAACCTGAGGTATTAAGACTGATCACCTTGGTATTGATTGTTTGGTATGAATAAAATCAGTATGCCTCCACGGAGACGTAGCGATCGGGAAGGGTCTACTGTTAACAATCCGCTACGAAACGATGATAATCTGTTTGCTGCGATTCACACTATGGTTGAGGCTGTGCGTGAAACGGCGACTGCTAATACCCGAGCAGTTAACCGTCTGGGGGAACGTAATAGAGAGTGTAACAATGACCGTAATGGTGAGAATGGTGGGAACGGTGATGGGGATAACATGAATCATGATAGGCCTATGACATTAGCTGCTTTCTTGAAAGTTAATCCACTGAAGTTCAAGGGTACGACTGTAGCAACTGAAGCTGATAATTAGTTCCGAGGCATAGAAAGGTCCTTGAGGGCATAGCATGTCCCGGAAGAACAGTATGTAGAATTTGCTACTTATATGTTGGAAGGGGATGCTCAGCACTGTTGGCAGGGCATTCAACGTTTATTGCAGCAAGATGAGGGTAATATTTTGTGGGATGTTTTCAAAGAAGAGTTCTATAAGAAGTACTTTCCTAGAGTTACTCGTGAGGCAAAGGAGATGGAGTTGATGCAGTTGAAACAGGGAAGTATGTCCGTTGTTGAGTATACAAGGAAGTTTGAAGATTTATGTTGTTTTTCCAAGGTTTGTCAAGGGAATCCAGCAGATTTCGAAGAGTGGAAATGTTTGAAATTTGAAGGGGGACTCCGTGAAGATTTGTTGAACTCAGTGGTTCCATTGGAAATACAGAATTTTGCGGATTTGGTTAATAAGAGTCAGCTAGTAGAGGACTGTGCTAAGAAGATAGCTGCAGCTCGGATGAATCACCCAGGATCTTCTTTTCAGAATTATAATCGGTATACAGCTCCTCAGGGAAGGAATTTTAAGCAGGGAGCAATGCCTTTACGAAGGTACAATCAGAATAGAAATGTTCATGCACGTCCTACAGGAGGGAATGGAGGAAGAATGAGACAGGATATGGGTAAGCGACCTCAGCAGGCGCAGATGCGACCAGTATGTAGGCAGTGCGGAAAGGAGCATGGAGGTAGACCTTGTCATCTTACAGGCGTTATCTGTTTTTCTTGTGGTCAGCCTGGACATATGGCTAAGGATTATCCGAAGAAGCCAGTACAAGGAATAGATAGGCCGCGACAGCAAGGACGTGTGTTTGCTATGACTGCTGATGACGCAATGAAATTAGACTCCCTAATTCAAGGTCAGTGTTATGTCAAATCTCGACTCTTAACTGTACTGTATGACTCTGGTGCATCACATTCATTTATTTCTGAGACTGTTGCGCATGAGTTGGGATTAGATTTCACCATGTTAGATTATAATCTAATTGTTCGTACACCCACATCTCAAAATGCCTTGAGTAGTCAAGTATGTCAACAGGTGCCTTTTGTTATTGAGGCTAGGACTTTTATACATGACCTGGTTTGTTTACCTTTGTGTGGTTTAGATATTATCTTAGGTCTAGATTGGTTGTCCAAGCATCATGTTTTCCTTGGTTGTTTTAAACGAATTGCTACATTTCCATCATCTGAAATGCACACTGAACCAGTTGAGTCTTGTACTTTCTATTTGAATTCCTAAGAGTTATTTCTAGTAATAGTGGGTTAGAGGGTTACGTTCTACTATCGGCTAGCTCAGAAACTAATGAGCAAGACTTGGAGCAAATCCGAGTGGTGAAGGAGTTTCCTGATGTTTTTCCGGATGATATACCTGAGTTTCCACCTCAGAGAGAGATAGAGTTTAGTATTGATCTGGTTCCTGGAGCCGGACCAATTTTTATAGCACCGTATCGGATGTCACCGTTGGAATTAGCAGAGTTAAAGAAGCAGTTGAATGAATTACTGGGAAAGAAGTTTATTCGTCCGAGTGTATCACCATGGGGAGCTCCAGTGTTACTAGTAAAGAAGAAGGATGGTGGAATGAGGTTATGTGTGGATTATCGGCAATTGAACAAGATCACAATCAAGAACAAGTATCCACTCCCAAGGATAGACGATTTGATGGACCAGCTGAGAGGTGCGACAGTATTCTCGAAGATTGATTTGCGGTCAGGTTACCATCAAATCCGGGTGAAGGAATCAGATATACCTAAGACTGCCTTTCGAACTAGGTACGGTCACTATGAGTATACGGTTATGTCCTTTGGACTGACTAATGCTCCTGCTGTATTCATGGATTATATGAATCGCATTTTCGTCCGTATCTATATCAGTTTGTGGTAGTCTTTATAGATGATATCCTCATCTATTCCAAGACAGAAGAAGAACATGGAGAGCATTTGAGGATTGTGTTGCAAATATTAAGAGCACGGAAGCTATATGCGAAGTTGTCGAAATGTGAGTTTTGGGCGACAGAAGTGGCATTCTTGGGACATATGATCACACGAGACGGAATAACTATAGATCCTTTAAAGATTGAGGCCGTAGTACAATGGAAGCAACCCAAGACAGTTACAGAAATTCGTAGTTTCTTGGGGTTAGCAGGATACTATCGGCGGTTTATCAAGGGTTTTTCACAGATAGCTTTACCTTTGACTCGCCTTACTAGGAAGGAAGTTCCGTTTGAGTGGACAGAGAAGTGTGAAGAAAGCTTTGAAACTTTAAAGGAAAAGCTGACGACGGCGCCAGTTTTGGTGTTAGCAGACCCACAGGAACCTTTTGAGGTGTATTGTGATGCTTCTTCTAAGGGACTTGGATGTGTATTGATGCAGCATAGGAATGTGGTAGCTTATGCTTCGAGACAACTAAGACCTCACGAAAGGAACTATCCGACACATGATTTGGAATTAGCAGCAGTGGTCTTTGCACTTAAGATTTGGAGGCACTATTTGTACGGAGCCCAATTTGAAGTCTTCTCTGATCATAAGAGTTTGAAGTATATCTTTGATCAGAAAGACCGTAATATGAGGCAGAGGCGATGGATGGAATTCTTAAAAGATTATGATTTTAAGTTGAGCTATCATCCTGGGAAGGCAAATGTAGTTGCAGATGCTTTGAGTCGGAAGAGTTTGGGCATATCCTGGATGATGATCAAGGAAGAAGAAATGATCTCAGCCTTTGAAAACTTAAAATTAGGAATGAGAGAGACATCAAGAGGGGTTGTTATGGCACGACTACAATTAACATATGACTTTAAGATAGCTATTCAGCAAGCTCAAGCCCAGAATTCAGGAATGCTGACATTGTTAACACGGATGAAGGCAGACTAACCGGAAGAGGTACGCCAAGATAAAGAGGGAATATGGAGATATAGGAACAGAATTTGTGTACCTGCTCAGGAGGACTTGAGAAAGAACATTCTGACCGAAGCTCATGAAAGCAGATTTTCTATCCATCCCGGAACGACTAAAATGTACCAAGATCTAAAGAAGATGTTCTGGTGGCCGGGAATGAAGAAAGATATAGCAACGTATGTTTCAAAGTGTCTCACTTGCCAGAAGATTAAAGTGGAACATCAAAAACCACCTGGAACCCTGCAACCATTGGAGATACCACAATGGAAATGGGAAGAGATTACGATGGATTTTGTTACTGGGTTACCAAGAACCTCTGCCGAGCGTGATGCAATTTGGGTAATTGTAGATCGATTGACAAATCAGCGCATTTTCTGCCAATTCAAATTGGTCACAGCTTGGAGAAACTCGCCCGGTTATACATTCAGGAGATAATACGATTGCATGGAATACCTTCATCTATTGTGTCAAACAGAGATCCAAGGTTTACTTCTAGATTTTGGGGAGCTCTACAGAAAGCTTTTGGGACGAAGTTGCACTTAAGTACAGCATATCACCCACAGACTGATGGACAGACAGAACGGACAATTCGTACCTTGGAAGATATGTTGAGATCTTGCGTAATGGACCAACAGGGTAACTGGGACAAATACTTGCCATTGATTGAGTTTTCTTATAACAACAGTTATCAACAGAGTATCAGAATGGCACCATATGAGGCCCTCTATGGAAGAAAGTGTCAATCACCATTATGCTGGTATGACAAGGAGGAAGGCAGGATTTTGGGCCAGACTTGTTACAAGAAACTACCGAACGGATTAAGCACATTCAAGAGAAGATTCAAACTGCCCAAAGTTGACAAAAGAACTATGCAGATAATAGGCGTAGGCCCTTAGAATTTAACGAAGGTGACCATATTTTCTTAAGAGTGACACCTACGACTGGAATAGGTAGAGCTCTTAGGACTAAGAAATTGAATCCACGATACTTAAGTCCTTTTCAAATTCTTAAAAGAGTCGGTCCAGTAGCATACCAAGTAGCTCTCCCTCCTTATTTGTCAAACCTTCATGATGTTTTTCATGTTTCACAACTCAAAAATTATAATCCCGATGAAAGCCACGTTTTACAACCAGAGATAGTACAGCTGCGAGCCGACTTGACATATCAAACCCTACCAGTCAGGATTGTGGAACGAAGTGACAAATAGCTTAGAGACAAGACAGTATCATTGGTTAAGGTAGCATGGGGACAAACTGGAACTGAAGAGTACACATGGGAGCTGGAAGATAAGATGAGAACAGACTACCCGTTTCTCTTTTCAGGTAATTGAAATTTTGAGGACAAAATTTTCTTTTAGGAGGATAGAATGTAACGGCCTAGCCCCGATGAAACGGCACTTTTTCGGGATCAAACGGAATTTTTACAGAATTTTTAGGAATTTCTATGCATATAAGCACCTCCACTGCACAGGTGCTGCGTCATCATGCTGCTGAGTCAGCAGCTTGATTGCACAGGACACTTCTCCTAATCTAAGTAGGCACGTCGCGAAGAGTTGCGTTTTTGAGCCACTTCGCGCCCGAATTTTAAAATTCTGATTTCCGTGGTTAGTCTCTATGTGACGAGCCAGTCACGAATTTTGAGAAAAAATTATATTAATATAATATTCATATATTATTATTTTATTCAGAATATTATATTATTATCTTCTCTACTCTGATTAATGTTGATCTATGTTTAGTAATATAATAACCGAGCTTGAAATCTACCGGTAACGGATAATACCGGCATTCTTAGATGAACTTAGCACTGCTAATGCTTCATCATATATCTTTTATTCTTATGATTATCCAGTTACTAGTGTCATTTACACTAAGTAACTTAATGTTTATCCATTAGTAGTGTAATTACTTAAGTTCTAATACATCTAGCTTTAGTAATTATCCTTTCCTGAGATATTTTGACAAGTAACTTTTGGATAATCATCATCCAAAAGCCACGGCCTTCCTTGGACAGCTTGGCTATCATTTTTGTTCTTGGAAAAGCTTAGAACACCATGAAAGAAAACCATGAAGTTTCCATGAACACCTGAGCTACTTTCTCCGTTCTTTCTCAAACCGAAACCCCTATCAAAAATCTAATCTTACCAAAGTGTTCGCCTCTTCCTCCTCTTCATTTCTATGTCACTTTTCATGGAGTAAATCAAGGTATGAAGGCTGCTCCTCCTCCTTGAAGATTCGGCCATGGTGGTTCCTTAAGTTAATGATGTTTTCTTCATGTTCTTTCTTAGGATCTCTTATTCAATCACCAAAAGCTCCAAGAAAACGTGATTTCTAGTTACCTTAAGGTGAGGAAAATCTTCATTTCATCATCATGAAGCTTCAGCCTTCATGGTTCATAAGATTCTAAAGTTGTTTTTGATGTTAAAATAGGCGTAAAAGTGCTTCTGGAAGCTTGTTTTTGGTGCAATCTCGGACAGCAGCAAAGGAGGTAAGGTTTGGTAAATTAGTCAATGATTGGCTGTGTTCTTGAAGTGTTAAACCAGATCTTGTTGCTTGAGATTTGATTTTGGGTGTTTGTGTGATGGTTTGATCATGGAAACTTGTTGTTTAATGCTTGAAAATCATGTTTATGATGGTTTTGAAGTGGCTGTTGGTGCCGCTGGAAAACGTGACATTCCAGCCATGAAAATCATGATTTTTGATGCTTATGTGATGTGTATTTTATGGCTGAAAAGTTTCTCTTTGGTTTGATAAAAATCAGGTTCAAATCGGTTTCCGAAAAGATTGAAAAACTAGTTGAAAATCAAGCAGAAATCTGATGAACTTTTGAAAAAAAATGTTTTTGGTTTTTGAAAAACATGAAAACGTGTATTCAAGGAGTTTTGGGGTCAAATGCAATTATTAAAAAGTTTGGGGTTGAAAATTAATTAATCAAAAGTTGAGGGGCTAAAGTGCAAATATTAAAAGTTATAGGGGTCAAAGTGCAATTTCCAAGAAGTCCGGGGGTCAAAATGTAATTTTTGAAAGTTAAATAAAATATTATTATTTTAATAATAAAATATTGATAAAAAGACAGTTTTCCCTGAAAGCCTCAGGAAGGCAGATTTGAGTCCAGAATTCTCTAATTTCCTTTACTAAACACCTAAGAAGAGGCATAAGAGAAGATATAGAGGTATATGAGGTAAAGAAACAAGATTTTGAAACCTGTGTTTAAGTTAAAAAGAAAAGGAGTTAAAAGTGATATAGCTGTGTACCTGACCTTACAGAGTAAACAGAGAATTGTAAAATGAGCTTTCTGTGATGTTGTAATGCTTGATTTATGATGATTGCTAAATGATGGAAAGTATGGTTATATGTGAATTATGAGCCTTCGGGCAATGCTTGTGAATGTTGTGCGGGGACGCCCGTATTGTGATGTTGCTTCCCAGACAGGCTGCGGTAGAGTAGTACCAGCCCTGCAAGTTGAATGCTTGGTAGAGGCCTGACTTGCATACCTGCGGTATATTGAGACCTGAGCAAATACCAGCCCTGCAAGTCGAGAGCACTTGGTAGAGCGTATGCGGTACTTAATCTGGGATTAAGTTCTGGGAAGGCCTTATCTGACTTGGAGGGTCGGATTGCGTCGGGTGCGGGTCGAAACCGACAAATGAGCTCATTACCTGCAGTAGGGACAGACATGCATCATACTTGTTTGTGCATTATTTATTGCTTATCTTCTTGTGTTCTTGTTCTATTCTTTGTTTGTTTGAGCATAACTGTGTGATTGCATATTAATGTGTGAATGTGCATTTACTTCCTATTTTCTCTCTTGTTCATGTGTTAGTTTATGTTGCTGTTATGTACATATTACTCTATATTTATTTATACTTCTATAACCACGGACATTATAAACGAACTTAACTGTAAACCCGACCTTACTAAGAACTCCCCAGTTCTTACCCCTTACACCTCTACAGATGGACACGGGAGTCCTATTCTACGAGATTGATCCACCGTACATCCACGAGGACCCGGTGCGTGGCGAGTATTACATCTACTGTGCGGTACCTCATATCCGTAATTATGTAGTTCGTGGTAGATCTTTCCACTACCCTATTAGGACAGCATACTTTAATCCTGATGCACCTATGACTTTCCTTTATCTTGGTTACACCCCGGCGGACCTGGGATACCTCATCCTGAGGAGCAGATGCCACCTCCACCTGACTATCCTCCTCCACCTGAACCTCCTCTACCTGATGAGCCTATACCTGCCCAGCATATCCATGAGGCACCTCCTGCACCCTTTCTCCTTGATGAGTGGGGTGTTCCTGTGTTACCACCCGAGCTTGATCCTTTACCTGAGCCGATCGAGCCTCCTATCTTTGATGAGCAGCAGGGACATGAGTATGATCAGATCTTGGAGGCGCCACCTCCTTCTCCCGACTGTATTTTGTTTAGTAGCTATCCTTTTATGGTTTCTGTGGCCAGCAGTGGTTCCTCTGCTATCACTCCGGTAGAAGAAGAGGACGAGGAAGAAGAAGATCCAGAGGAAGATCCTAACTTCATAGTTATCTCCTCTGACAGCGATGACGATGAGCCAGGCAAGGCGCCAGCAGGCGAGCATCACCATTCGCCCGGTGATTTTCCGTGAGGTACTCTAGACCAGGATTGAGGAGACTTTTTGAGACGCCTAGTCTAACTTCAGTACATTAGAGTGTCTCCCTCACTTTTGTTAGCATGATTAGAAGGAATAGGCATATATCAGAGTTAGGCTAGCCTGGGTGCCAGCTTAGGGGCTTTTGGTCAGGCCAGGCCCGGGGGCGTCTTAGGTACATATATGTATATACTATATGAGTCACTGACTTACGGGTGCTGTACCATAGCTCTATGCTTATATAACTGAACCACTTCTGTAACATGATGTATATTATAGTGTGTTGTTCCATATTCTGTTATCTTTTGTCTTATGTATGTGAATGTTTAATTATCCCTTGATATATGGAAGGTATGCGACTTTAAATTATTCTTGTTAAAAAAAATTTACTTGTAAAATTCGCACGGTTTTAACAACGTACAGGCTTATATTTATTAATTAATAATACAAAAAGGAAAAACAAGTTGGTAACATTCAATTTCTAGTATGATCTAGACATGCTGGAAGTTGGGTCGTTACAATTTGGTATCAGAGCGGTTCTTCCTGTTAGAGCCTGGGGAATGGACTGAATCATGCTTTATTGCATGCTCTGTGGTGTGTCTCATGCTTATAGGGTATCTATGTGATATGTGTTGCATGAATGTCTTTGTGCTTTCATTCTGATAATGTTCACGCCCAACCTGAGGTATTAAGACTGATCACCTTGGTATTGATTGTTTGGTATGAACAAAATCAGTATGCCTCCACGGAGACGTAGCGATCGGAAAGGGTCTACTGTTAACAATCCGCTACGAAACGATGATAATCTGTTTGCTGCGATTCACACTATGGTTGAGGCTGTGCGTGAAACGGCGACTGCTAATACCCGAGCAGTTAACCGTCTGGGGGAACGTAATAGAGAGCGTAACAATGACCGTAATGGTGAGAATGGTGGGAACGGTGATGGAGATAACATGAATCATGATAGGCCTATGACATTAGCTGCTTTCTTGAAAGTTAATCCACTGAAGTTCAAGGGTACGACTGTAGCAACTGAAGCTGATAATTAGTTCCGAGGCATAGAAAGGTCCTTGAGGGCATAGCATGTCCCGGAAGAACAGTTTGTAGAATTTGCTACTTATATGTTGGAAGAGGATGCTCAGCACTGGTGGCAGGGCATTCAAGGTTTATTGCAGCAAGATGAGGGTAATATTTTGTGGGATGTTTTCAAAGAAGAGTTCTATAAGAAGTACTTTCCTAGAGTTACTCGTGAGGCAAAGGAGATGGAGTTGATGCAGTTGAAACAGGGAAGTATGTTCGTTGCTGAGTATACAAGGAAGTTTGAAGATTTATGTCATTTTTCCAAAGTTTGTCAAGGGAATCCAGCAGATTTCGAAGAGTGGAAATGTTTGAAATTTGAAGGGGGACTCCGTGAAGATTTGTTGAACTCAGTGGTTCCATTGGAAATACGGAATTTTGCGGAGTTGGTTAATAAGAGTCAGCTAGTAGAGGACTGTGCTAAGAAGATAGCTGCAGCTCGGATGAATCGCCCAGGATCTTCTTTTCAGAATTATAATCGGTATACAGCTCCTCAGGGAAGGAATTTTAAGCAGGGAGCAATGCCTTCACGAAGGTACAATCAGAACAGAAATGTTCATGCACGTCCTACAGAAGGGAATGGAGGAAGAATGAGACAGGATATGGGTAAGCGACCTCAGCAGGCGCAGATGCGACCAGTATGTAGGCAGTGCGGAAAGGAGCATGGAGGTAGACCTTGTCAGCTTACAGGCGTTATCTGTTTTTCTTGTGGTCAGCCTGGACATATGGCTAAGGACTGTCCGAAGAAGCTAGTACAAGGAATAGATAGGCCGCGACAGCAAGGATGTGTGTTTGCTTTGACTGCTGATGATGCAATGAAATCAGACTCCCTAATTCAAGGTCAGTGTTATGTCAAATCTCGACTCTTAACTGTACTGTATAACTCTAGTGCATCACATTCATTTATTTCTGAGACTGTTGCGCATGAGTTGGGATTAGATTTCACCATGTTAGATTATAATCTAATTGTTCGTACACCCACATCTCAAAATGCCTTGACTAGTCAAGTATGTCAACAGGTGCCTTTTGTTATTGAGGCTAGGACTTTTATACATGACCTGGTTTGTTTGCCTTTGTGTGGTTTAGATATTATCTTAGGTCTAGATTGGTTGTCCAAGCATCATGTTTTCCTTGATTGTTTTAAACAAATTGCTATATTTCCATCATCTGAAATGCACACTGAACCAGTTGAGTCTTGTACTTTCTATTTGAATTCCCTAAGAGTTATTTCTAGTAATAGTGGGTTAGAGGGTTACGTTCTACTATCGGCTAGCTCAGAAACTAATGAACAAGACTTGGAGCAAATCCGAGTGGTGAAGGAGTTTTCTGATGTTTTTCTGGATGATATACCTGAGTTTCCACCTCAGAGAGAGATAGAGTTTAGTATTGATCTGGTTCCTGGAGCCGGACCAATTTCTATAGCACCGTATCGGATGTCACCATTGGAATTAGCAGAGTTAAAGAAGCAGTTGAATGAATTGCTGGGGAAGAAGTTTATTCATCCGAGTGTATCACCATGGGGAGCTCCAGTGTTACTAGTAAAGAAGAAGGATGGTGGAATGAGGTTATGTGTGGATTATCGGCAATTGAACAAGATCACAATCAAGAACAAGTATCCACTCCCAAGGATAGACGATTTGATGGACCAGCTGAGAGGTGCGACAGTATTCTCGAAGATTGATTTGCGGTCAGGTTACCATCAAATCCGGGTGAAGGAATCAGATATACCTAAGACTGCCTTTCGAACTAGGTACGGTCACTATGAGTATACGGTTATGTCCTTTGGACTGACTAATGCTCCTGCTGTATTCATGGATTATATGAATCGCATTTTCGTCCGTATCTATATCAGTTTGTGGTAGTCTTTATAGATGATATCCTCATCTATTCCAAGACAGAAGAAGAACATGGAGAGCATTTGAGGATTGTGTTGCAAATATTAAGAGCACGGAAGCTATATGCGAAGTTGTCGAAATGTGAGTTTTGGGCGACAGAAGTGGCATTCTTGGGACATATGATCACACGAGACGGAATAACTATAGATCCTTTAAAGATTGAGGCCGTAGTACAATGGAAGCAACCCAAGACAGTTACAGAAATTCGTAGTTTCTTGGGGTTAGCAGGATACTATCGGCGGTTTATCAAGGGTTTTTCACAGATAGCTTTACCTTTGACTCGCCTTACTAGGAAGGAAGTTCCGTTTGAGTGGACAGAGAAGTGTGAAGAAAGCTTTGAAACTTTAAAGGAAAAGCTGACGACGGCGCCAGTTTTGGTGTTAGCAGACCCACAGGAACCTTTTGAGGTGTATTGTGATGCTTCTTCTAAGGGACTTGGATGTGTATTGATGCAGCATAGGAATGTGGTAGCTTATGCTTCGAGACAACTAAGACCTCACGAAAGGAACTATCCGACACATGATTTGGAATTAGCAGCAGTGGTCTTTGCACTTAAGATTTGGAGGCACTATTTGTACGGAGCCCAATTTGAAGTCTTCTCTGATCATAAGAGTTTGAAGTATATCTTTGATCAGAAAGACCGTAATATGAGGCAGAGGCGATGGATGGAATTCTTAAAAGATTATGATTTTAAGTTGAGCTATCATCCTGGGAAGGCAAATGTAGTCGCAGATGCTTTGAGTCGGAAGAGTTTGGGCATATCCTGGATGATGATCAAGGAAGAAGAAATGATCTCAGCCTTTGAAAACTTAAAATTAGGAATGAGAGAGACATCAAGAGGGGTTGTTATGGCACGACTACAATTAACATCTGACTTTAAGATAGCTATTCAGCAAGCTCAAGCCCAGAATTCAGGAATGCTGACATTGTTAACACGGATGAAGGCAGACTAGCCGGAAGAGGTACGCCAAGATAAAGAGGGAATATGGAGATATAGGAACAGAATTTGTGTACCTGCTCAGGAGGACTTGAGAAAGAACATTCTGACCGAAGCTCATGAAAGCATATTTTCTATCCATCCCGGAACGACTAAAATGTACCAAGATCTGAAGAAGATGTTCTGGAGGCCGGGAATGAAGAAAGATATAGCAACGTATGTTTCAAAGTGTGTCACTTGCCAGAAGATTAAAGTGGAACATCAAAAACCACCTGGAACCCTGCAACCATTGGAGATACCGCAATATAAATGGGAAGAGATTACGATGGATTTTGTTACTGGGTTACCAAGAACCTCTGTCGGGCATGATGCAATTTGGGTAATTGTAGATCGATTGACAAATCAGCGCATTTTCTACCAATTCAAATTGGTCACAGCTTGGAGAAACTCGCCCGGTTATACATTCAGGAGATAATACGATTGCATGGAATACCTTCATCAATTGTGTCAGACAGAGATCCAAGGTTTACTTCTAGATTTTGGGGAGCTCTACAGAAAGCTTTTGGGACGAAGTTGCACTTAAGTACAGCATATCACCCACAGACTGATGGACAGACAGAACGAACAATTCGTACCTTGGAAGATATGTTGAGATCTTGCGTAATGGACCAACAGGGTAACTGGGACAAATACTTGCCATTGATTGAGTTTTCTTATAACAACAGTTATCCACAGAGTATCGGAATGGCACCATATGAGGCCCTCTATGGAAGAAACTGTCAATCACCATTTTGCTGGTATGATAAGGAGGAAGGCAGGATTTTGGGGCCAGACTTGGTACAAGAAACTACCGAACAGATTAAGCACATTCGAGAGAAGATTCAAACTGCCCAAAGTTGACAAAAGAGCTATGCAGATAATAGGCGTAGGCCCTTAGAATTTAACGAAGGTGACCATATTTTCTTAAGAGTGACACCTACGACTGGAATAGGTAGAGCTCTTAGGACTAAGAAATTGAATCCACGATACTTAGGTCCTTTTCAAATTCTTAAAAGAGTCGGTCCAGTAGCATACCAAGTAGCTCTCCCTCCTTATTTGTCAAACCTTCATGATGTTTTTCATGTTTCACAACTCAAAAATTATAATCCCGACGAAAGCCACGTTTTACAACCAGAGACAGTACAGCTGCGAGCCGACTTGACATATCAAACCCTACCAGTCAGGATTGTGGAACGAAGTGACAAATAGCTTAGAGACAAGACAGTATCATTGGTTAAGGTAGCATGGGGACAAACTGGAACTGAAGAGTACACATGGGAGCTGGAAGATAAGATGAGAACAGACTACCCGTTTCTCTTTTCAGGTAATTGAAATTTTGTGGACAAAATTTTCTTTTAGGAGGATAGAATGTAACGGCCTAGCCCCGAAGAAACGGCGCTTTTTCGGGATCAAACGGAATTTTTACAGAATTTTTAGGAATTTCTATGCATATAAGCACCTCCACTGCACAGGTGCTGCGTCATCAAGCTGCTGAGTCAGCAGCTTGATTGCACAGGACACTTCTCCTAATCTAAGTAGGCACGTCGCGAAGAGTTGCGTTTTTGAGCCACTTCGGGCCCGAATTTCAAAATTCTGATTTCCGTGGTTAGTCTCTATGTGACGAGCCGGTCACGAATTTCGAGAAAAAATTATATTAATATAATATTCATATATTATTATTTTATTCAGAATATTATATTATTATCTTCTCTACTGTGATTAATGTTGATCTATGTTTAGTAATATAATAACTGAGCTTGAAATCTACCGGTAACGGATAATACCGGCATTCTTAGATGAACTTAGCACTGCTAATGCTTCATCATATATCTTTTATTCTTATGATTATCCAGTTACTAGTGTCATTTACACTAAGTAACTTAATGTTTATCCATTAGTAGTGTAATTACTTAAGTTCTAATACATCTAGTTTTAGTAATTATCCTTTCCTGAGATATTTTGACAACTTAAGTTCTAATACATCTAGCTTTAGTAATTATCCTTTCCTGAGATATTTTGACAAGTAACTTTTGGATAATCATCATCCAAAAGCCACGGCCTTCCTTGGACAGCTTGGCTATCATTTTTGTTCTTGGAAAAGCTTAGAACACCATGAAAGAAAACCATGAAGTTTCCATGAACATCTGAGCTACTTTCTCCGTTCTTTCTCAAACCAAAACCCCTATCAAAAATCTAATCTTACCAAAGTGTTCACCTCTTTCTCCTCTTCATTTCTATGTCACTTTTCATGGAGTAAATCAAGGTATGAAGGCTGCTCCTCCTCCTTGAAGATTCGGCCATGGTGGTTCCTTAAGTTAATGATGTTTTCTTCATGTTCTTTCTTAGGATCTCTTATTCAATCACCAAAAGCTCCAAGAAAACGTGATTTCTAGTTACCTTAAGGTGAGGAAAACCTTCTTTTCATCATCATGAAGCTTCAGCCTTCATGGTTCATAAGATTCTAAAGTTGTTTTTGATGTTAAAATAGGCGTAAAAGTGCTTCTGGAAGCTTGTTTTTGGTGCAATCTCGGACAGCAGCAAAGGAGGTAAGGTTTGGTAAATTAGTCAATGATTGGCTGTGTTCTTGAAGTGTTAAACCAGATCTTGTTGCTTGAGATTTGATTTTGGGTGTTTGTGTGATGTTTTGATCATGGAAACTTGTTGTTTAATGCTTGAAAATCATGTTTATGATGGTTTTGAAGTGGCTGTTGGTGCTGCTGGAAAACGTGACATTCCAGCCATGAAAATCATGATTTTTGATGCTTATTTGATGTGTATTTGATGGCTGAAAAGTTTCTCTTTGGTTTGATAAAAATCGGGTTCAAATCGGTTTCCGAAAAGATTGAAAAACTAGCTAAAAATCAAGCAGAAATCTGATGAACTTTTGAAAAAAAATATTTTTGGTTTTTGGAAAAACATGAAAACGTGTATTCAAGGAGTTTTGGGGTCAAAATGCAATTATTAAAAAGTTTGGGGTTGAAAATTAATTAATCAAAAGTTGAGGGGCTAAAGTGCAAATATTAAAAAGTTTGGCAGAAAGGGGCATTTTTGCATGCCACTTGGTGTAGGGATGAGATATCCTTGACACCTCAGGATCTGTGGACCCCACAGGATCTCCACCTACCTCATCTCTCTCTCTTCTTCATCCATTCACCAATCACCTCAATACCTCTTCCCCAAAAACCCTCACCTATCAAATCCCACCATTTTCTTCACCACTCACATCCATCCTTCATAAAACCCCACCTACCTCACTATTCAAATTCAAACCACTTTTCCACCCAAACCCACCCATAATGGCCGAACCATACCCCCTCTCCACTCCTATATAAACCCATCTTCACTCCTTCATTTTCACACAACATACACACTACTTCTCCCCCATGGCCGAAACACTAAGCCCCCTCCATCTCCTCTATTTCTTCTTCTTCTACTCTCTTCTTTCTTCTTTTGCTCGAGGACGAGCAAACCTTCTAAGTTTGGTGTGGTAAAAGTGTTGGTTTTTATTTTTCCATAACCATTTATGGCACCTAAGGCCGGAGAAACCTCTAGAAAGAGGAAAGAGAAGGCAAAAGCTTCCACCTCTGAGTCATGGGAGATGGAGAGATTCATCTCAAGGGTGCACCAAGACCACTTCTATGAAGTTGTGGCCAAGAAGAAGGTGATCCCCGAGGTCCCTTTCAAACTCAAAAAGGGTGAATATCCGGAGATCCGACATGAGATTCGAAAAAGAGGTTGGGAAGTTCTCACCAACCCCATTCAACAAGTCGAAATCTTAATGGTTCAAGAGTTCTATGCCAATGCATGGATCACCAAGAACCATGATCAAAGTGTGAACCCGGACCCAAAAAATTGGCTTACAATGGTTCGGGGGAAATACTTAGATTTCAGTCCGGAAAATGTAAGGTTAGCATTCAACTTGTCAATGATGCAAGGAGATGCACACCCCTACACTAGAAGGGTCAACTTTGATCAAAGGTTGGACCAAGTCCTCATGGACATTTGTGAAGAGGGCACCCAATGGAAGAGAGATTCAAGAGGGAAGCCGGTTCAACTAAGAAGGCATGACCTCAAGCCCGTGGCTAGGGGATGGTTGGAGTTCATCCAACGCTCAATCATTTCCACTAGCAACCGGTCTGAAGTTACTATAGACCGAGCTATCATGATCCATAGCATCATGATTGGAGAGGAAGTAGAAGTTCATGAGGTTATATCACAAGAACTCTACAAGGTGGCGGACAAGTCCTCCACTTTGGCAAGGTTAGCCTTTCCTCATCTCATTTGTCGCCTTTGCAATTCGGCTGGAATTGACATAGAGGAAGACATCCTCATTGATGAGGACAAGCCCATCACTAAGAAAAGGATAGAGCAAACAAGAGATTCCACTCATGGACAAGAGCATGAGGAAAATTCCTCATCATGAAATCCCTGAGATGACTTAAGGGATGCATTTTCCTCCACAAAACTATTGGGAGCAAATCAATACCTCCCTAGGAGAATTAAATTCCAACATGGGACAACTAAGAGTGGAGCACCAAGAGTATTCCATCCTCCTCCATGAAATTAGAGAAGACCAAAGAGTCATGAGAGAGGAGCAACAAAGGCAAGGAAGAGACATTGAGGAGCTCAAGCACTCCATTAGATCTTCAAGAGGAAAAACAAGCCGCCATCACTAAGGTGGACCCGTTCTTTAATCTCCTTGTTCTTTATTTTCTGTTTTTCGAATTTTTATGCTTTATGTTTATTTATGTTTGTGTCTTTATT
Source organism: Arachis hypogaea (assembly GCF_003086295.3). NCBI lineage: Eukaryota > Viridiplantae > Streptophyta > Magnoliopsida > Fabales > Fabaceae > Arachis > Arachis hypogaea. The sequence goes on along the minus strand of NC_092054.1, from coordinate 69,996,682 downwards.
ACATGATCACTAGTGTCTAAGTGTCTATGCCTCAAAGATATGAAAATGAATCCATCACCTTTCTTAAATGGAAAATATTTTTAATTGAAAAAGAAAAAGAAGTGCATGAATTTCGAATTTTATAACAGATTAATTATTTTGATGTGGTGGCAATACTATTATTTTTCTGAATGAATGCTTGAACAGTGCATATTTTTTGAATTTGTTGATTCATGAATGTTAAAATTGTTGGCTCTTGAAAGAATGATGGAAAAGGAGAAATGTTATTTGATAATTTGAAAAATCATAAAATTGATTCTTGAAGCAAGAAAAAGCAGTGAAAAGCTTGCAGAAAAAATATATATATGCAAAAAAAAATGCGAAAAAAAGAGAAAAAGAAAAAGTAAGCAGAAAAAGCCAATAACCCTTTAAACCAAAAGGCAAGGGTTTATAAAAAGGATCCAAGGCTTTGAGCATCAGTAGATAAGAAGGCCTACAGGAATAAAATCCTGGCCTAAGCAGCTAAACCAAGCTGTCCTTAACCATGTGCTTGTGGCGTGAAGGTGTCAAGTGAAAACTTGAGACTGAGCGGTTAAAGTCGTGGTCCAAAGCAAAAAGAGTGTGCTTAAGAGCATTGGACACCTCTCACTGGGGACTTTAGCAAAGCTGAGTCACAATCTGAAAAGGTTCACCCAGTCATGTGTCTGTGGCATTTATGTATCCGGTGGTAATACTGGAAAACAAAATGCTTAGGGTCACGGCCAAGACTCATAAAGTAGCTGTGTTCAAGAATCAACATACTTAACTAGGAGAATCAATAACACTATCTGGATTCTGAGTTCCTATAGATGCCAATCATTCTGAACTTCAAGGGATAAAGTTAGATGCCAAAATTGTTCAGAAGCAAAAAGCTAAAAGCCCCGCTCATCTAATTAATACTGATCTTCATAGATGTTTTTGGAATTTATTGTACATTCTATTCTTTTTATCCTATATGATTTTTAGTTGCTTGGGGACAAGCAATAATTTAAGTTTGGTGTTGTGATGAGCGGATAATTTATACGCTTTTTGGCATTATTTTTAGTATGTTTTTAGTATGTTTTAGTTAGTTTTTATTATGTTTTTATTAGTTTTTATTTAAAAATCACATTTCTGGACTTTACTATGAGTTTGTGTGTTTTTCTGTGATTTCAGGTATTTTCTGGCTGAAATTGAGGGACCTGAGTAAAAAATCTGATTCAGAGGCTGAAAAAGGACTACAGATGCTGTTAGATTCTGACCTCCCTTCACTCGAAGTAGATTTTCTGGAGCTACAAAAGCCCAATTGGTGCGCTCTCAATTGCGTTGGAAAGTAGACATCTTGGGCTTTCCAGAAATATATAATAGTCCATACTTTTCCCAAGATTTGATGGCCCAAACCGGTGTTCCAAGTCAGCTTAAGAATTCTGACGTCAAAACGCCAGAACTGGCACAAAAGCTGGAGTTAAATGCCCAAACTGGCACAAAAGCTGGCGTTTAACTCCAAGAAAAGTGGGCCCAAGCACACACCAAGTGGGCCCGGAAGAAGATTTCTGCATTAATTACTTATTTTTGTAAACCCTAGGCTACTAGTTCTCTATAAATAGGACCTTTTACTATTGTATTTTTATCTTGGTTCTTCGGGTTCCCTCTCTGGGGCCGAAGTCAATGACCACCATTATCACTTTTGTATTTTCAACGGTGGAGTTTCTACACACCATAGATTAAGGTGTGGAGCTCTGCTGTTCTTCATGAATTAATGCAAAGTACTACTGTTTTTCTATTCAATTCACGCCTACTTCTTCTCTAAGATATTCATTCGCACACAAGAACATGATGAATGTGATGATTATGTGACACTCATTACCATTCTCACCTATGAACGCGTGCCTGACAACAACTTCCGTTCTACATGCAAACAAGCTTGAATGTGTATCTCTTGGGTTTTTAATCTAAGATTAGAACCTTCGTGGTATAGGCTAGAATTATTGGTGGTCATTCTTGAGATCCGGAAAGTCTAAACCTTATCTGTGGTATTCCGAGTAGGATCTGGGAAGGGATGACTGTGACGAGCTTCAAACTCGCGATTGTTGGGCGTGTGACAGACGCAAAAGGATCAATGGATCCTATTCCAACATGATCGAGAACCGACAGATGATTAGCCGTGCGGTGACAGCGTGCGTAGAACATTTTCACTGAGAGGACGGGAAGTATCCATTGACAACGGTGATGCCTAACATAAAGCTTGCCATGGAAGGGAGTATGAATGACTGGAAGAAGGCAATGGGAAAGCAGAGGTTCAGGAGGAACAAAGCATCTTCATACGCTTATCTGAAATTCTCACCAATGAATTACATAAGTATCTCTATCTTTATTTTATGTTTTATTCATCTTTTAATTATTAATCCTCCATAACCATTTGAATCTGCCTGACTGAGATTTACAAGATGACCATAGCTTGCTTCAAGCTGACAATCTCCGTGGGATTGACCCTTACTCGCGTAAGGTTTATTACTTGGACGACCCAGTGCACTTGCTGGTTAGTTGTACGGAATTGTGATAAAGAGTTGAGATTACAATTGTGCGTACCAAGTTGTTGGCGCCATTGATGATCATAATTTCGTGCACCACCGGTTAATGTATAAATAGAGCCTTAAGCAAATATTGTAATCAATTCACTTCTTTTGGAAAATACTTAGAAACCTAAAATACCCTGAGCCCCTTTGGCATCACATAGTAGAAATTGAGAATCTTAAATAATTTTTCTGAATTTAAACAGCTTGTACTCTATTTTTTTCAAATTTTCATAGTAAAATTTTTTTGTTTTTATATTTTTTTTCTTTACATTTTTCTTTCTTTCTTCGTCCTTCCTTTAATTTTCTATTTTTTTTAATTTATTTATTTTATTTTGTCTTTGATACCTTGCATATTTTTTATCTTTAAATTTTATTTTCAAAACTATAATTGAGACACTGAAACACTTATAAGAGGAGTTGTTTTCACTCCTTTAATTCAGATTGTGAAACAAAATTTAAAAATTGTTAATTTATTTGTCTTAACAATAGAACAAAAAATCGAGCAAAATAGATTGGCATGTCTAATAATACCTTGTCAATAGATTGTAGTTTTATTAAAAAAAAGGTACTAAACTTGTAAGAGATTACGCAGTGTCAAAATTGTTTATAGATACTGAACAATTAACGTCAATTGACATGTCAAGTTCATCAGCAGCATCTTCTTCTACTTCTAGTGATGAAAGAGGAAAGGAAGTTAAAAATATTTTCATACCTTACGCCATAAAGACTACCTTATTATCAGTGAGGCATGATGGTGTTGGCCATCCCCATCATGCGTTAAGTGCATCTCATACAAATACTATGAGGTAGCCGCTTAATGACTTGCCACCAGGATTTTTTCTCTCCATGTGACACAAAGTTTGATTAATCCTCTTTACTCATTATTTCAAAATCATGTTGGTCATAACCCATGTGTTAGTGCTACCATAAAAAAATTTTCAACTTTTGTGCCAAAGACTTCACTTGGCATATTTCTTAGCCATTTAATCTTCTATTACTGAAAATACAAGTCCACTTTTTTCTAACATGTTAAAAAATATTGCCGTTAGAAAATTGTTGGTTATTGTTGATACGTTGACAAAGTTTCATCAACAGATAAATAAAAATCGTTATAATTTGACTGATATATTGACTCATCATATGACAAAAATACTTAATTCTTTTATTGAATCGACAAAAAAAATACTAAGTATGAGCAATTGGTCTATAAAGTAAATCAAATTGCTAAAATAGTTAGTGCGAAGAAAAATCAAAATGATTTCATTAAGCAAGAGAGATAAATGTAGAACAAAACCTTCCTGGACATGATATAGATTTAGGTAGATAATATCAAAATGATGGTAATATGATAAAAGATGATACTGGGCTACAACAACATGCTAATCAAGTTGTTGAACAAAATGACACTGAAGGGCAAAATGTCAATCAAGTCATTGAACAAATTCTGAAAAGGTTGGGATTTAATGTTGGATTTACAAATCAACCTCACTTTATATCTCCTTTTCCTAAATTTATCCAACGAACTGAATTTCTTGAAGGATGGAAGTTTTCTAAGTCATTAACAACATTCTCTGGGGAAGATAAAGAGTCATCACTAGAACACATTTCTCGCTATAATGTCAAAATCAATGAGGTAGCGTCATTCTTCATCCTTATGAATCTCGATTCTACATGAGTTCTTTATGAGTCCTGACCCAGATAGTATTGAGCTACAACTTGAGAATGCATCACGGGTTCCAATAAGTTATCTGGGCTAATTGGGGTATGTGACATAAAACCTCGTTAGTCAGGGGTAATTGAGGTTCCTGTGGCTCTAAGGGCTATAACCATAAGAGCGTCAGTCTTTGATATGGAAAATCCGACCTTGTCTGTGGCATTTTGAGTAGGATCGTCAAGAGATTGAATTGCACGCGTGACAAACCCCAATTTGACGGTTTGTTTTGTATTGAATTTAGAGCATCTTGATAACCTTTTGTCACATTTAGCCTAGGAATTAGCATGATTTTGTTATCTCTCCCGTATTTGTGATTAAGTGTAAAAACATGCTTTTTAAGCCTTATTTTGATGAATTCTATTTCCTCTTTGATTCCATAAGATGCCTTGATGTGTTTGTTAGTAATCTCAGGATGAAATAGGCTAGGCATGGATCAAAGGAAGCAAGGAAGGAAGCATACAAGTGGAGAGAAGCATTAAAAGTCAAAGAAGCAAAATCAGAGCCATGCACGCGCACGCGCACAAGGCGCTCGCGCGCACATTGCGAAACAGGCCAAGGACGCGCACGCGTACCATGCGTGCACGCGCCGATGATGGCACATGACCTCATTAATGCAACACGTGTCTGGCGATTTGAGAGGTTTTCTGAACCCATTTTTGGCGCCAAATTGCTAAGGAAAAGAAATAAAAGGATGAAGGATTAAGGGGAATGGGGATCATGATCACTTTTAACCAATAATCACTTTTAGTTTAGAGTTTTAGAGAGAGAAGCTCTCACTTCTCTCTAGAATGAGGATTAGGATTAGGTTTAGTTCTTAGATCTAGATTTAGATTCATGTTCTTCTACTTCTACATCTCAATTCCTTGTAGTTACATTGATTCTTCTTCCATTCTTTTATTGCAATTTCCTTTATGTTGTTCTTGTATTTTGTTATAGATCTAGTATTGTTCCTTTTACTCTCTCTCAATTCAATAAAGGTAATTCATAATAAATGTGTTTCCTTTGATTGTTGTTGTTAACTCCTTTCAATAATCGTTGTTAGACTTCATTCTTGTTGTTGATTTACTATGTTTTTTTTTCTTTTATGCTTACCAAGTGTTTGATAAAATGCTTGTTTGGATTCTAGTGTAGGTTTTGTCCCTCTTGGCTTTGGTAGAGTAATTAGTGACTCTTGAGTTATCTAATTCCTTTGATTGGTTGATAATTAGAAGTTGCTAATTGATTCGAATGCCTCTAAAGCTAGCCATTCCTTTAGGAGTTGATTAGGACTTGAGGAATCAAATTGATTCATCCACTTGACTTTCCTCCATGGTTAGAGGTTGACTAAGTGGGAGCAATGAACAATTCTCATCACAATTGAGAAGGATAACTAGGATAGGACTTCTAGTTCTCACATCTTGCCAAGAGCCTTGTTAGTTGTTAGTTTATTTTCATTACCATTTACTTTTCATGCCTCTTATCCAAAACCCCAAAATAACTCACAACCAATAACGAGACACTTTATTGTAATTCCTAGGGAGAACGACCCGAGGTCCAATACTTCGGTTTATAAATTTTAGGGGTTTGTACTAGTGACAAACAACTTTTTGTATGAAAGGATTATTGCTTGGTTTAGAAACTATACTTTACAACGAGATTTTATTAGTGAATTTCTAAACCGTCAAAAATCTAATCGTCAAAATGGCGCCGTTGCCGGGGACTCGCAATGGTGTTATGTTATTGGTTATTGTACATATGTGAATAGTGTAAATAGTTTGTCTTTGCTTGTTTTCTAGATTTTGTCAGTTTTATTTTTGCTTTTCCACCATGAATTCTCACTTTGGCTATGAGTGTGAATGCAACTATGTTGTAGGTGATGAGAACTTTAATGAAGAGATGTATCAAGGATGGGACAATCAAAGGTGGGAGGAGCCACATGCTTATGATCAATCTTCGTGGCAACAACCTCCACCAATGCACTATGAAGAAGAGCCATTCTATGATGCATACCAATCCAATGGCTATGGTGAATCACCTTGTGACTTCCAAGCACCGCCACCATATGCCTATGACTCTCACCCTCAACATGAACCTCAACCATTCTCACAAGCCTTCCCATACCAAGCACCTTCCTATGATCCCTACCCCTCATATAACCAACCACCCCTACCATATTCTTATGACCATTATGAGCAAGAGCCCTTAGAACCACCACCCTATCAAGATCACTACTAAGAACCACCTCAATACACACAATCTCCACAACCTTACCAAAAAGAACCACCTTCCTATTATGAACTCTCTCTCCAAAACGACGAACCTTCCTACCCACCACAAGCCCCAACAGACGATTCTCTCACTTTGTTACTTCAAGGACAAGAGGCCATGAAGCGGGATACACTTGAGTTCGTGACCAACTTGACTAAGGTAGTGCACTCTTTAGCCTACCAATGCTTAAACACTCAAGGTACTTCGGTGACCCTATGTGGAAAGTCAAGAGAAGAACAAAGCATGAAGGAGAAATTGGAAAATTCGGTGGAAAAGGAGGAGTCAAATTTTGTGTTGGAACAATTGGAGAAGCCTATGATCATTGAAGAAAGGGGAGAAGTGGTTGAAGATTTCGGAGATGTTGAAAGTCCATGGGAATGTAGCATCATGGAGAACTCTTCCAAGAAGCTTGATATTGATGTTGAGGAGGGTGCGCAATCTCCAAGACATATCATCGTTGGAGACTTGGAAGAGGTTTATCAAGAAATGGATTCAATCATAGATGAATTGCTCTCTACAATGGAATCTTCACCCGTTGGACATGGAGTTGAAATTATAGAAGAGTGTGCACAACCTCCCAAGGAAGATGAGAAGGGCATGGTGTATATTGAAATTGAAGAATATGAAGAGGTTGATCAAGAGATGACCTCATTCATCAATGAATTTCTATCCAAAATTGAATTGCCTCTCATTAAACAAGATGAAGTTCTTGAAGATAACACCAAGCTACGTAACAAAGAGGATGAGGTTGAAAGTGAAGAAAATTGTGAAGAGGTGGAAACAACTAAAGAGGAGCACAAGAAAGTGGACCTTGCATGGTCTAAGTGTGGGGAAGCCTTTCTCCCCAAATTACCATCCAATACAACATTTAAGTGGGTAAAATCTCTATCCCTGAGCTTTAATCTCTCACTTGAATATGGTTTGATTGAAAATGATGGTCAACTTAGAACTCTTTGTGGAATTAAAAGTGAAAATGAGTTGTGTAGTGGTTGGAAAGTAGGTGTTAAGCTTATCAAGGCCAAGGCCTCAAGGTATAGGGATGATGTTGGGACAAGGATCACTTTATATGGATCTAGGAGGAAGCATTGGTGGAGTAAAGAGAATTCTATGTGTCAATTACCTTTATGTCAACCGCTCATCCGACAAAACCATGAAACTCAACTAACGGATGGGTGTGAAGACAAGATATGGGATCCCGGTTCGCTATGTGAAGACCAACTATGGGGACTCATATCTTGGGTAGAACTTTGCCCAAGCTTGATGAAGATGGTTGGAAATTCTGTCAACCAATTGAGAAGCATGGATCCTTGGAGATTCAAGGAGGAGTACAAACATAAGCCACCATGACAACAAGCATCTCAAAATGTCCAACTTAAGGACTTAAACTAAAAGTGCTAGGTGGGAGACACCCCACCATGGTAAACTCTTTCCATTCTTTTAAATTTACTTAATAAGTGATTTGAGTGACCATTGTAGGTAGATGTTTCATACAAATTTGTTTGTACAACTTAATTGTTAGCTTAGTCACATGCATGTTGTGTTTAGTAGTAGATGAATAATATCAAAAATTATATTTTTGTGAATTGTATAATGGTTGAGTGAATAAGAATTGTGAACACTAAGGGGAGCACCCAGCAATGTATGTGTCAATGTATGCGGACGTGCACTTGCCGCGCGTGCGTCCTTGCGTGGTGCCACCAAACTAGGCCACGGACCCGAGAGTTGGGCATGCCTCAAGCCCGTTCTAAGCCTCAGGCCCAATCTCATGTACGCGTGCGCGCAAGGTACGCGCACTCGCCCCGCCTATTCTGTCATCCCATGCTAGAGCGCACCGTACGCTCACGCGTGGATCTCCATTCCTCTCAATGCACGCGGATGCGTACTTGCCGCGTGCGCGCAGATCTAGTGGCGCGACTCCCAGGCCATTCTCCAGAGAGTTAGGCCTGAGTTGGGCCAACTCTAAGGCCCTAGCCCAACCCCAAGCACGCGTGCGCGCACTGTACGCGCACGCGTCCCTTCCACCATTTTGCTCACGCACGCTTAAGCGCGCTGTACGCGCACGCGTAGATCCCACGCTCTCTGAAAGGACGCGGACGCGCAAGGTGCGCGTGCGCGCCGATTCAAAAATAGGGATAACCCTAGCATAAGATGCACACTGCGCAGTCGCGCACACTCCTTCCCCGACCTCCATTTTCTTCTCCCGCTTCTCTTCTCCCATAACCACCACTAACGGCCGCCGACCACCACCGTCCACTATCAATCCCCTCTCTCTCATCCATTCACTTCCTTCTCCCTCTCTGCCAGCCACTCACCCTCTCTTCCTCCTCCCGGCCAAACTTCCACCGCGCCACCATCTCCGCCGCCGCGCCATCATCACCGCCGGCAACTCGCTCTCCCTCATCACCACCCAACCTCTCTCTCCCTCTCACCCACCCATTTCATCTCGGCCGCCGCAGCAACTCTCGCCGCCGCCCCTCTGCCATAACCGCCACCGTTGACGGCGGTGCGATTTCTGATTCTGTGGCCCTACTCTCCAATTCCCTTTCCATTCCTAGTTCCCTTCTGCCCCCAGGTTCCTACGCAACTTCTACTTTTCTGTTTTTCTTTTAATCATCTGTTTCTGTTCGTTAGTCTATTGCATGTTAGTTAGTTAGACTTAGAACTTTGCATGTTAGGTTAGATAGAAATAATTGCGGTTAGGTAGCTAGGGCTGGATAGAGGATTCTAGGCCTGATAAGTGCTCCGTATGTGCTTACTTGCTGTCTGTTTCTCTGAATGTTGTATGCTGATTTTAGACTGTTTTTATGCACTTCTTGTCGACTGAATGTCATACAACCACTGCTTTGCCTAATTGATGTTGTTTTCCATGCTAATTGTGCTAACTTGCTATCCGGGAACGTCCAATTTTAAGCTGGAATGCTGCCCGATTTTCAAGGAAATTAATTTCACTTTGGTCTTTATTTCAATTTTAGGCAATTTCCACTTCCTTTTGACTTTCCGGACTTGCATCGATCATCGTGAACATAAACCACAACTTTTCTTTTCATTACGCATAAATATCATCATATCACTAACCGACTTTTCTAACTTACTAACTTCTTTAACCATTTCACTTCCACTCACCTTTAACCATCTTTAACAAATTCCTTCAACTATATGATGATATTATTGCCTTTTGAATATGAGTTGTTGACTTTAATGAAGCTTGCATTTTTTTTTTTTTGGTTTACTTGTTCACTTTTGCATATTCATTGCAACATCATGATTGTTCTTTGTCCATTATGTCCTGACCATGTTTTTTTGTTACATGCTAAATGTTGTATATATTCTATCACATTTTTCAGGATGTCGGATAAAGGCAAAGCCATAGCCACCGCCTCTAAGAAGAGAAAACACTCTACCCCCTCCATTCCTTCCATCTACAAGCACTATGCTAAGAATCCATTGAATGACGAGGAAAAAGAGAATCAGCAGTTGCCTTCAACCAATCCAGACAAATTCCCCAATCTCTACTGTGAGCTTCGGTTTTCTAGATATCGAACAACGAAGCTAAATATTGAGAAGAAGTTGCTCCTACCTAATGATGTGAGACGGCCCATTACCGGTCGGATCCTTGAGTTAGGTATTGACTTTGTTGACCGGGATTTGGGTGACATAAATATATCTTGGGTGAAGGAATTCTACTGCAACTTCTTCCGTCCAACCTTGGATTCAGTTCAGGTGCGGGGTAGAGAGATTATGGTCACCGAGACTGCCATTGAGGAGGCATTACATTGCCGACACATTCCGGATGACCTGTGTGCCCACCAGCAGGCTGAGATAGCCATCCATGCCATGACTTTTGATTATGAGGCGCTTCGGCGCGTGATTGGGATACCGGATGCTTCATGGGTTATGGACGCGGGCAACACCAAGCCAAAGGGGATGTTATTCACTTATTTGACTAAGGCGGCCAGGACTTGGCAGATGATCTTCGCCCACTACGTCCTGCCTACCACCCACTTTTCTGAGATCCCCATGGAGATGCTTCTGCTGATCGGGTGTGTTATGGAGGGGAAGGATGTCTCCTTCCCTAGACTTATCCGACAGTGCATGTGGCGGGCGCATATTCGTGGCCTACTTCCATTTCCTACATTGGTCACGAGTATGGCGGCCTTAGCTGATGTCCCGTGGTCAGATGATGATGTGCGACCACCACCAGCTGATGCAGATGACAGGGAGGTTACTATCCCCTGGGGTGGTTGGGTGCACGAGAGGCCACCTGCTAGACGCCGCTCTCGGGCTAGAGCTGTCGTAGGGACACCTTCACCATTAGCCCCTACAGCTGGCCCATCATCTTCTACAACCGCAGCTCCTTCATCATCTACAGACCCTCCAGCAGCACCTGAGCCTACCTATCTCCAGGTCCAGCGTCTCTTCTGGTTCTTAGGGCGAGAGCGACGCCATGTCAGACGCCGTTTGGATCGGATGGACCAGGCACTTATCTCTTTGGGCGCTGAGCTACCTCCGCTTCCCGATTCTCCGGCCTCCGATGAGCTGGATCATCAGGAGGAGGACGCGGAGGCACCGGTTCAGCAGGATGCCCCTAACACTACAGAGCCGCCACAGACTCAGGAGGAGCCGGTCCCACAGCCACAGTCAGAGCCAGAGCCTATCGTTGTACCTCCCACTGATCCTCCGGTTTAGCATCGAGGACAATGCTTGATTTTAAGTGTGGGGAGGGCACCGGTAGCATTATCTGGGAACCGGTGAACTTTTCAGCCTAGTTATCCTATTTTGCACATCTTTGTATATATTTTGACGCATTTCTAGTTTGCTTTGGATACTTTAGTTTGCTTTGGATACTTTTATTGCTTATTTTGGATTTTAGATATTTTGATGCTTTTGGATATTTTTAGATGTTTTGGATGATAGATTCCGTACTTTTAGTTGGATTCTTCTTTATACATTTTGTTTATCTTTATTTTTAGTTGTAGTTGTGATTAGAAATCATACTTTGGATTGCAAATATTTAGTCACCCTTTTTGCATAATATATTGGTTTTAAGAAAAAAAAAAAAAAGAAAGGGTGAACTAAGAAAAATTTTTGAACTTTTCAATCACAACAATGCTTAGTCAAACATCGAGATTTTTCAAGAAGTTTAAATATAGGGCATTAACCCAATTGATTGAAAGAGAATTTTTGAAAGCTTGCTTGAATTTCATACTTTGTGAAGCATGTATTGAACTAAGAACACAAGCTTGTGAGACTTGAGCCTATTGATGTGGTTACATTTTATAACCACTTATTTTCCATTCTTGTGTGAAATTGTCTCTTTCTATGATTGTGATCCTTGATTTGCGTGATTCTATATGTACAATTGTTTCTTGTATTTATGCATTTATATGATTGAGGCCATTGTTTTCATTAGCCACTTATCCAAATGGCCAACACTTTTGTATTCCATTGTTAGCCAATTTTGAGCCTATGCTTAACCAACTCATTCTCAATTTAGCTTATTACAAGCCCAAGGCGGAAAACCAATGAAAAGTCCTTGTTTGGATCTTTGATTAAGCCTAGGCTAGTGAGAATGTTTATTATTCAAGTTGGTGAGGGTTGGGAACATTGGATGGGATAAAATGGGTAGTACACTTTCATGTTTAGGAATTGGGTACATATTCATGTATTGATTAAATGTATAGACCTTATGCATTGATGTTCTTGTACATAGTTAAAAAAAAAAAAAAAAAAGAGAGAAAAAAGAAAAAAATTGTATACAGAAAAAAAGAAAAAAAATAGTAAAAGGGGACAAAATGCCCCAAAGTGAAGCTCAATAAGAGTCAATGCATAAGTGTAGTGAGATAAAAAGGAAATGCATGCATATGTAAGAAAAAGTGAAGAATGGGTAGTTAGAGTAGTTTGAACTTGCATAGGCCATTATATAGTTAGGTGGAAAAGTCTATGCTAATCAAAGATTCAAATCCTAGTCCACTTAACCATAAATGATCCTACCTTGACCCTAACCCCATTACAACCTAAATGAAAGACCTCATGATGAATGTATGCATGCATTGAATAAGTGTTGATTGTTAGAAGAAAATCAAATTTTGGAAAACATGATTAGAAGAGAATTGAGTGAATTAACCCTTAAACACTTGAGTGAATAGAGCGGATACACATCCGGTGAGGGTTCAAAAGTTCAATCATATGTGTTCACCTATATTATCTATATTCTTGCAAGTTTGAACTCTTTTTGATAATTCAATGCAATTGTGGTTTGGACTTAATCCCTATTGTCTAGCTCTTGTGCTTACACATGCTCTCTTGGGAATTGATTTGTTTGAACTAAGCACTTCCAATTGCTTTAGGTAGTTGCCTTTAGATAGGATTCATGTAGTTTAGTTGCATTCAATGTCATAACCCTTAGTACCTTCTTATTTTAGCATGAGGACATGCTAAGGCTTAAGTGTGGGGAGGTTGACAAACCCCAATTTGACGGTTTGTTTTGTATTGAATTTAGAGCATCTTGATAACCTTTTGTCACATTTAGCCTAGGAATTAGCATGATTTTGTTATCTCTCCCGTATTTGTGATTAAGTGTAAAAACATGCTTTTTAAGCCTTATTTTGATGAATTCTATTTCCTCTTTGATTCCATAAGATGCCTTGATGTGTTTGTTAGTAATCTCAGGATGAAATAGGCTAGGCATGGATCAAAGGAAGCAAGGAAGGAAGCATACAAGTGGAGAGAAGCATTAAAAGTCAAAGAAGCAAAATCAGAGCCATGCACGCGCACGCGCACAAGGCGCTCGCACGCACATTGCGAAACAGGCCAAGGACGCGCACGCGTACCATGCGCGCACGCGCCGATGATGGCACATGACCTCATTAATGCAACACGTGTCTGGCGATTTGAGAGGTTTTCTGAACCCATTTTTGGCGTCAAATTGCTAAGGAAAAGAAATAAAAGGATGAAGGATTAAGGGGAATGGGGATCATGATCACTTTTAACCAATAATCACTTTTAGTTTAGAGTTTTAGAGAGAGAAGCTCTCACTTCTCTCTAGAATGAGGATTAGGATTAGGTTTAGTTCTTAGATCTAGATTTAGATGCATGTTCTTCTACTTCTACATCTCAATTCCTTGTAGTTACATTGATTCTTCTTCCATCTTTTATTGCAATTTCCTTTATGTTGTTCTTGTATTTTGTTATAGATCTAGTATTGTTCCTTTTACTCTCTCTCAATTCAATAAAGGTAATTCATAATAAATGTGTTTCCTTTGATTGTTGTTGTTAACTCCTTTCAATAATCGTTGTTAGACTTCATTCTTGTTGTTGATTTACTATGTTTTTTTTTTCTTTTATGCTTACCAAGTGTTTGATAAAATGCTTGTTTGGATTCTAGTGTAGGTTTTGTCCCTCTTGGCTTTGGTAGAGTAATTAGTGACTCTTGAGTTATCTAATTCCTTTGATTGATTGATAATTAGAAGTTGCTAATTGATTCGAATGCCTCTAAAGCTAGCCATTCCTTTAGGAGTTGATTAGGACTTGAGGAATCAAATTGATTCATCCACTTGACTTTCCTCCATGGTTAGAGGTTGACTAAGTGGGAGCAATGAACAATTCTCATCACAATTGAGAAGGATAACTAGGATAGGACTTCTAGTTCTCACATCTTGCCAAGAGTCTTGTTAGTTGTTAGTTTATTTTCATTACCATTTACTTTTCATGCCTCTTATCCAAAACCCCAAAATAACTCACAACCAATAACGAGACACTTTATTGTAATTCCTAGGGAGAACGACCCGAGGTCCAATACTTCGGTTTATAAATTTTAGGGGTTTGTACTAGTGACAAATAACTTTTTGTATGAAAGGATTATTGCTTGGTTTAGAAACTATACTTTACAACGAGATTTTATTAGTGAATTTCTAAACCGTCAAAAATCTAATCGTCAACGCGCTTCACCATCTCCCAAATTGATTTAGTCCGTTCGGATGTTTGGTCTGGATCTGAGGAGATTAATGATCACGTCCAATGGCTTAATCACTTATAGCCTTGTCATTGAAGGAATCATTCACCATTGAAGTTGTGTGTATGACGTGGTAATGCAGAAGAAGAAGCACCTCTGAAGCCTTAATTGACTGCTAATTACTGTTTCTACGTTTGATTATTATTGCTTGTCTATGCGCCTACAACAAACAACAACTATCTTTCAATCCAACAATCCTCTTGGGACTCGACCCTCACTCACCTGAGGTATTACTTGGACGACTCGGTGCACTTGCCGGTTCAGTTGTGCGAGTCACAAATTCGCGCACCATGTTTTTGGTGCCTTTGCCAGGGATTGTTTGTGACTGACAAACTAACGGTTATCTTGCTGCTTAGATCAGGTACTTTTACTGTTTTTATTTTTGTGTTTCCTATTTTCTCTTTAAAAAAGTTTTATTTTCAAAAATATTTTCATCTTTTTCTTTTGTTTTGTTTGAGTCTTGTGTCAATTTTTAAGTTTGGTGTTCCTTTGGTCTTCGTGTCTTTTCTTATGTTTTTGAATATTGTTCTTGTTTTTCTTTCTTGATGTTCGAACTGTTCTTGCTATTTTTATTGTTTTGATTTCAAAATTTTTAAATTTGGTGTCTTTTAGTATTTCTCCTTCAAATTTTCGAAAATAGTGTCATTTAATTTTAAAATTTTAAAGTTTGATGTCTTGTTAGTGTTTGCCTTTCTTTTTAATTTTAAATTCGAAAAAAAAACTATATTTTCAAAAATGTTTAAAATTAAATTTTAAAGTTTGGTGTTTCATTAGCTATCTTTTTGTTTTTATTTAAATCTTATATAATTTTTTCTTTTAATTTCAAAATTTATTATCTTATCTTTCTTTTTAAATTCAATTTTTTAAAGTTTAGTAATTGATTAGTTTTGCTTTCTGAATTTAAATTTTAAATCTTTCCTTATCTTATTTTAATTTTTTATTTTTCAAATCTTTTCTTTCTTTTAAATTGAATTTTAAAATCTTTAAATTTTAAATCTTATCTTATCTCTCTTCCTCTTCACTTTTTCAATTTTTTTTAAATTTAAAATCTTTCTTTGACTTTCTTTCTTTTAATTTCAAAATCTTTTCAAAATCAAATCTCTTGTCTTAAATTTTAAAATCTTATCTTATCTTGTTTCTCTCTTTTAACTTTCTTTTTTTAATTTTTAAATTTTAAAGATTCTTTTTAAACTTCTTACTTTTTAAAATTTCAATTATTTTTGAAAATCAAATATTTTTTAAATCTTTTTATTTTCAATTCTTCTTAATTAGTTACTTGTTTGTTTCATTTTAATTTTAAAAGTTTGATTCTTTCTAATTCTTCTTTCTCTCTCTTCTAATTTCAAAAATATTCTAACCTCTTTCTTTCTCTTCTATTTTCGAAAATCTTCTTTTTCTTTCTCTCTCTTCTTTTTCGAAAACTTTCTCCTTCCTTCTCTCTCTATTTTCAAAAATCCTTTTTAATTTAAAAGACATCTTTATTTTCTTTCCTCTTCTTCTAACTCTCTCTTAAGGATCTCTATACTCTGACATAGAGACTCCTTTCTCCTTCTCTTCTTGGTTTCTTCGTTCTTGTTTACGAACAGGAGTAGGAATAAAGAACCTCTCTCTGATCCGGATCCTGAACCTGAGAGGACTCTAAGAAGACATTTACAACAAGCTCAGGCTAGCAGATCCATAAAGAATCTCACAGGAGCTCTAGAATAAGAAGCTAAAGATACAACAATGGCAGCTAATCTAGACAATGGGGGTGATGCAAGAAAGGTCTTAGGATCTTACACTGCGCCCAACTTTGATTTCTATGGGCGTAGCATCTGTATTCCTACCATTGGGGTAAACAACTTTAAGTTGAAGCCTCAACTGGTCACTCTGGTACAACAGAACTACCAGTTTCATGGACTTCCACAGGAAGATCCAAACAAATTCATATCTGACTTTCTGCAGATATGTGACACTGTCAAGACCAATGGAGTAAATCCAGAAGTCTACAAGCTCATGCTCTTTCCTTTTGCTGTAAGAGACAGAGCAAGGCTATGGCTATATTCCCAGCCTAAGGAAAGCCTAGATAGTTGGGAGAAGGTGGTCAATGAATTTTTGACCAAGTTCTTTCCACCTCAAAAGCTGAGCAAGCTTAGGGTGAAAGTACAAACCTTTAGATAAAAAGAGGGAGAATCCCTCTATGAAGCTTGGAAAAGATAGAAGTAACTAATCAGGAAATGTCCTCCTGACATGATCTCTAATTGGACCATGTTGGATATCTTCTATGATAGCCTATCTGAGATATCCAAGATGGCATTAGACCATTCTGCAGGTGGATCACTCCACTTGAAGAAGAGACCTGAAGAGATGCAGGAGCTTATTGACATGGTTGCTAATAACCAGTACATGTACACTTTTGAGAGTAACCCTGTGAACAATGGGGCAGCTCAGAAGAGGGATTTCCTGGCAGTAGACACCTTAGACATCATTTTGGCTCAAAACAAGCTCATGTTCCAATGGATCAATATGATCTCTCAATACTTGAGTGGGACACAAAGCTCAGCTGCCTACTGTCCAGAAATGAAATATGATATAGATGCCAGTAAAAATGCCTGGACTATCATAGAGGAGGCTAACTACATGGGAAACTCCTCCAAAAACTCCAACAACATTTCCTATTCGAATACTTTCAATCAGGGATGGAGGAACCATCCTAACTTTGGGTGGAGAGATAAGCAGAAGTCTCAACAAGACTTCAGTAATAATCAGAATGGAATGAACCAAAATCGGTTCAACAATAAACCATTCGAGCCCGCTCAGTAGTAGATGGAGACACCCAAGCAAAGCCTCTCTGACTTGGCTGCTATAGTCTCTAATCTCTCCAAGACCACACATAGTTTTATAACAGAAACTAGGTCCTCCATCAGGAACCTAGAGATACAGATTGGTCAGCTGAGTAAGAGGATCGCAGAGATCCCCTCCAATACTCTTGCAAGTAATGCTGAAGTAAATCCAAAGGAAGAGTGCAAGGCCCTCACTATGGAGGTGGTGACCGAACCCAAGGAGGAACCTGTTATTGAGGAGCTCAAGGAAATCAGAGCTCATGAGGAGACTGATAATATCACCTTGCACGCCCCTTTGCTGGAAGAAGAACCTGAAGAGTACACCTATTTTGATAAGGATGAGGAGTCCAAAGAAGAGAAAATTGCTCAGTTCCTAGCAATCCTTAGGAAGTTAAAGGTCAACTCCTCTCATACAGAGATGTTAGACGAGGAAGATGAACCTCCAATTCTGACCAAGGAGTGCAGTGCCTTGGTTCAAAAGAAGCTTCCTCAGAAGCTTTAGAATCCCGGAAGCTTTCTGATTCCCTGCACTATAGGGACCATCACTTTTGAGAAGGCACTATATTAACTTGGCTTAAGCATCAACCTCATACCTCTTTCTGTAATGAAGAAGCTGGGAATTTTGGAGGTGCAAAGTGCTAAGATCTCATTGGAGATGGAAGACAAGTCCCTGAAAAGGGCATATGGCATGGTGGAGAATGTCCTAGTAAAGGTTGAAAACCTTTACATCCCTGCTGATTTTATGATCTTAAATAATGAGGAGGACAGAGATGAATCCATCATCCTTGGAAGGCCTTTCCTAGCCACTGCTAAGGCCTTAATTGACGTGGAAAGAGGAAAGCTAGTCTTTAGACTACATGAGGATTATATCTTGTTCAAGATCCCCAATCCCCAGTCTCTCTCTAACAAAGGAGGTACCATTGTACAACACGTAGTGTTTCAACCTTCTCTTTCAGTGCAGAGCTTCACAGAGACCCCAGACACCAACTCTAAGTTTGGTGTTGGAGAACCATCATCAAACACTAGGAAAGAAGATACTAAGATGATGGTACCTAAAGGCTAGAGGAACAAGAAGATTTCCACTAAAGGCCTCTCACCTAGAATGAGAGTTGTCTTTACTAAGAGTCCAGTCATTCCAGATACTATAAACCGGATCCTATCTCTAGAGCATGTGGAGCTCATTCATAAGAGCACAGGAAAAAACTTCACTGTAAGGGGTGAAGATCTGAGCCCCTACCTATCTCCGTGATGGCGCTGTCCGTTAAGCTAATGACGGTAAAGAAGCGCTTGTTGGGAGGCAACCCAACCATGATTAGAGTACTATTACTTTTTTTTTTCTTTTGTTTATTCTCATTTGACTTTGCTTTTAGTTCATTTTCTATAATTGCTTTTTGATGTTTGTGATCATGTGCAGCACTTAGAAAAGTGACAAAAACATTTAGAACTGGAAACAGAACACCCTGGGAAAAGTCCCTTATTAGCATTGAATGCCAGATAGGGACAAAGATGGGCATCTAACACCCAAAAGGGAGCTAAAACGCTCCCCTCTCTGATCCACTCTGGCGTTCAACATCCCATAGGGACCAGAAGCTAGCATTGAATGCAAGCCAGGGAGCAGGGATGGGCGTTCAACGCCCCAAGGGGAGTATGGAGCTGGCGTTGAATGCCAGGAAGGGAGCATGCTAGGCGTTCAATCCCTAAAAGGGGGGAATGCTTTGGCGTTGAATGCCAGCTAGGGAGCAGAGCTGGTTGTTCAACGCCCTAAAGGGGGCAAGAAATTCGAAATTCCTAGCCTCTCAAACCAGTGGGTCACACAGAATCTCCACCTACCCCACCTTTCTTCTCTCTCTTACTTTTTCTAAACCTTGAAACCCACACTCTTACATTAAAAAGGTCAACTCTGATCAGAGGTTAGAGCAAGTACTCACAGACATCTGTGTGGAGGGAGCCCAATGGAGGCTAGATGCACAAGGCAAGCCCTACCAACTAAGTAGGCTTGACCTTAAGACAGTGGCCAGAGGATAGTTGGAGCTTGTGCAACTCTCTATTATCCCTACTAGTAACTGGTTTGAAGTTACTATTGACCGAGCAATAATGGTGCATTGCATCATGCTCGAAAATAAAGTAGAGCTGCATGAGGTAATCCCTCAAGAAATATACAAGGTAGCCACAAAAGCATCCTCCAAGGCAAGGCTAGCCTTCCCACACCTCATCTATCGCATGTTCAATTCAGTTGGAATCAACATTTTAGGTGATGCCCTCATTGAGAAGGATAAGCCCATCACAAAGATGAGGATGGAGAATGTCAGGGAGCCGACACAAGAACTCCAACAAGAGCTTGTGTAGCCGCCTCCACTAGAAATCCCTGAGATACCTCAAGGGATATATTTTCCTCCCTGTGACTATTGGGATCAACTGAATACCTCAATAGGGGAGTTGAGCTCAAATGTGGAGCAGCTGAAGGTGGAGCACACTGAGCACGCCACCATCCTCCATGAAATAAGAGAACATCAGAGACGATTGATGGAGGAACAACAGAGGCAAGGACGTGACATAGAGGAGATCAAATGCTCCATTAGATTTTCTAGGGGAAGCAGCAGCCACCGTCAGAGGTTGGTGAGTCCCATTATCCCTCTATTTATTCTATTTCTGTTTTCACTGTACTTTTATTGTCTGTTTTCTTTTCTAAGTTCATGATCACATCTAGTCTTTTGTTTTTCTAATTTGATGTTATTGTTTTAATTTGGTTATAAGATATCCTTTGTATCATCACCATGCTTAAAAGAAAAATTTATTTGAAAAAGAAGCAGTAAGATACACGAGTTTTAAGTTTATCATGAGTTATTCCAAGTATTTTGATGTGGTGGCCTTGTATTTGCTTTCTGAATGTATGACTTAATAGTGAATAATTGATATTAGAATTAAGAATATTGGCTCTTGAAAGAACAAAGGATTTAGAGAAATATTATGGATCCTCTAAAAAATCAGAAAAATATTGATTCTTGAAACAAGAAAAAGTAGCTAAAAAAAGAGAGAGAAAAAGAATGGCATGAAAGAAAAATCAAAAGAGCAAGGATCCAAGGCTTTGAGCATCAATGGTTAGGAGGGTTAAAAATCAACCTCAAAAGCTCAAATGAGTTGCTATCCCTAACTAAATGCTTGTGGTATGAAGGTGTCAAGTGAAAAGCTTGAGACTGAGCAGTTAAAGTCGTGATCCAAAGCAAAAGAGTATGCTTAAGAATTCTGGGCACCACTGACTAGGAATTTAAGTAAAGGTAAATTCGAATCCCAAGGATTTCCCCAGTTAAGTGCTTGTGGCGTTTATGTATCCGCTGGTAATATGGGAAAACAAAATGCTTAGAGTCATGGCTAGGCTCAAAAGAAAAAGCTGTGTTCAAGAATCAAGAAGAGCTAAACTAAGAGAATCAATAATATCATCCGAATTCTAGTTCCAAGGGAAGTTCAATATTTCTGAACTTCAAAGGAAAGTGAGATGTCAAAACTGTTCAGAAGTAAAAAGTTATTAGCCCCATTCAGTATTTGGAACTGAGCTTCATTGAAACTTTTGAGACTTATTGTATCTTTCTCTCCTTTTTAGTCCTACTTGTTTTTGGTTGCTTGAGAACAAGCAACAGTTTAAGTTTGGTGTTTTGATGAGCGGATATTTTATACACTTTTTGATGTTATTTTCTTAGTAATTTCAATATGTTTTGCTAAGTTTTATTATGTTTTAGTAGGTTTTATTGCAAAATTCACTTTTTGGATGCTACTTTGAGCTTTTGTGTTTTTCTTATGACTTTAGGTGATTTTTAGGTGAATCTGGCAAATTTTGGCAAAGTCTGATTCAGAGGCAAAGAAAGGACAACAGATGCTGTCAGATCCTGACCTCTGTGCATTTAAACGAGCATTTCTAGAGCTACAAAGACCTAAATGAAGCGTTCTTAATGGCGTTGAAAATCTAACTTTCAGAGCTTTCCAGAAATATATAATAGTTTATATTTTGCTTTGGAAATGAAGGCCCAAAATGGGTGTTTAACGCCCAAACAACCCCCTTTCTAGCGTTCAACTCCCCAAGAGGACAAAGGCCAGCATTGAACACCCAAAACTGGCATTCAATGCCACAAAGGGAGCAAGGCAGCAGCATATTTACTCCCCAATGGGCGTCCAATGCCCACTCATTCAAGTTAGAAGCCATGCTCAGCCTAAACACTCACCAAGTGGGCCCAGAAGTGGATTTTTGTACCTTTCTGTTTAGTTTATTTCACTTTTGTAATTTTTATTTATTAGATTAGTAAGTATAGATGGAAGATCACCATTGATTAAGGACTTCGATCTTCAGCCCCTCAGAATATATCAAACACTTTTATGTACAGTATGAGCAACTAAACCTCCTAGGTTAAGGTTAGGAGCTCTACTAATTCCTATGAATTAATGCAATTACTTTTCTACTTCAATCTATGTTTAATTCTATTCTATGATGCATTGTGTAAGAACCGCAATTAATCAACCGGTTAATTAAGTGATTAATTGCCCAAATGAGATTCCGAAAAGTTAGAAAGAGAATTTGAGGATTTAAAGGTGATTTTTGGACTCAGTAGGTTTTTCTGAGTCAAAAAATGTGCTTCTTGCGAAAAACTGTAAAAAACTACGAACCGGCAGTTGAACCGGTTGAACCGGTTTAAGTCTGCCCGGTACCGCATGAGAAAAAGTAAAAACCAGCAAAAACCTTAGAAAAACATTAGAAATGGAAAATCGGGCGTTAATTTTAGAGGTTTGGCCCGAAGTTGGGCCAAACGGGCTAAAAACGCTAACAGGTTGGACCGGGTCCAAGTTGGGCCCAAGCCCAACATATATAAGTCCTTTAAGTGAATCCTTTTCAGCCATAAACCACTCACACAACATAAACACTAGCTGCATGAGAAGAGAGAAAAGAGAAGGGGAAAACACTATTCACTTCTCACTTCAAGTCGCGATATCTCGAGCCACGGTGCTCCGATTTGCGTGCCGTCAATGGCTACGCAAAGCTCTCGCCGAGCCCATCATTTCTATATGAGTTTGTTGTAAGTTTCTCGAGATTCTCTGCCCAGATGTCGTGCCCTTGTGAAATTTGAATTTTTGGGTTTGGTTTTGAGTGAAATCTTGTGTTTTGGGTGTTTAGGTACACTCTAGCACTTGATTGATATTGGTTTTGGCTTCCAAAAATTGTTGAATAAGGTAAGAGCCATTAAACCCTTGTGAATTTATGTTTAATTGGAACCCTAGGTTGATTTGAGGTGATTTGTATGCATATAGTTTGATTATTGTGGCTTTGGGAGCTTTTGGAGCTTAATTGTGCTTAGTGGAGTGAAAGTGAAAGCTTGAATTTTGGTTGAAAGCTCTTTGGTGATCAATTTTGGGTTTTGGTGCATAAAGAAAATCGGCCAAGGTATGGTTTCGATTTCTTCTATGTAGTATATAATATTCATGGACACTTAGGCTAGTGACCCATAGGATAGGTTTAGAAATTTATGTTGTTGATGATTGTTGATGAAGTATAATAATTTGGTATTGTTGTTATGGTTAAATGATGAAGTGAGATATGATGGATGTGGATAAATGAGCATTGTTGAATATTAATTTGAATTGTGGTTGATTTGATGATGAGAATTGATGGCAATATAATGAAGATTGGGAAATATGTTGTATATGTGATATTTGAGGTATGGTTAATGAAATGTGAGGGAAAAATGTGGTATGATTGATGTACTATGACACAAGAGGTCAATTTTGATGAAAAAGGGGGGTTTTGAATGGTTTGGAATGGTTTGAGTTGGTTTGGTTGTGTTTTATAAAGGAAGTGAGGAAATTATGATTTTGGGTAAAAACTGGATTTTGGTGAACTTTGTCCGATCATAACTTTTGCCTCAGTTTTCGAAATTGATTGAAATTTATTTAGAATTAAAGATCTTTGAAAACCCTTTAAATCGATATAAAGTTTGTGAAATTTGGAATTTTATAGAGGAAGTTATGATTATTCAAAGTTGGTGTTAAACATCTGAAATTATGCAAAGTTGCAGAATTTCATGATTTCAGATATGTGCGAGCGCACACCCCCGTGCGGGCGCACACCCTGTAAAAATTTTGACCTGTGCAGACGCACACACCTGTGCGCATGTACAGGCAGGGAACTGCATTCTGTTTGCAGCGCTAGCACAGCTTGTGCGTGCATATATCTAAGGATAAATTTCAACCTGTGCGGACGCACACATTGGGGAGGCCAGTCTGTTGGGGTCGCTGGCACAGGTTGTGCGAGTGAACAGATTCTGTAAGTTTTGCGACCTGTTTGTACGCACACGCCTGGGCGTATGCACACATTTTAAAATTTTCTGGGCGTGCGCACGTACACACCCCTGTGCGGCCGCACACGTCCTTTTTCTCAAATTTTGCTTATTTTTCAACTATTCTACCTTCCCAACAAGGTTGTAAACTTCTAAAACACCATTTTAAGACTTTTGGGCCTAGTTTTGAGTAACAGAACATGGGATATGACTTAAGGGTTCTAGTACATGATTTTATGATAAATTAGAAAATGGAAACCTAGGTTTCTGGCGTGCTGAGAACGGTTTGACGTTAGGTGAAGGGTGATAGATATATGAGATGAGGAATGATGAACTTTGATAAGTGGAAGTTGAGTTATGAATGGACAGTGGTTGAGAAGAGTTGCGGACTCTGAATGAGATGATGGATCCATGTATACTGAAAATGTTTTTTGAAAACCACTGAAGTAATGTTTTTACTGAGATTATGAGAAGCTATGCGCCCGGCAGGGACGGTGGTTAGTCGTGGTAGCGGTGGCGGCGTAAGGACGGTGGTTAATCCCGCTTACGTTGAGATGTGAGGTCTGAGGCAAGAGTATCCCGCTCGTATCCCTTCGGATCAATAGGCGTGCAGGCACCGGTACCTGGACAGTGATCCGGGCACTATATCTCGGGGGTTCCCATATGAGAAATCTGAAGGGCGATGTCTCCATGGAGATGTGTCAAGTTGGCAGTTGAACCGACAATGTGATATCACAGCCAGTAGGGCAGGCATTGATCATATGGATTTTCTATCTGCTTGTTTGTTTTGCCGACTTGTGATTGTATGCCTAGTTGAATAACATGCCTAATTGCTTACTTGATCTACTTGCCTTGTATGCTTTTACTTGTGAATTACTTGCATTGTTATTAACTGTGCTTTCTACTGGGATTGAGGAGGTTCGAAAGGCGGTGGCGATGGGATCGCATGGAGGATAGGTTGGTGAAGGCTGTGGGACAGTGGTGTTTGGTTAGAATAGAAATCCCTTAAGATAGATTACCCGGTTTAATTATGATAAGGTTTATATTATGCTTACTTGTCTTAGAATGCTTTAAGTTTGAATTTTGTGATGGATATAGAGCTTAGGATTGCCTTTGACGTCCCGGGGCCTTATATCCTACATCACTGAGCACTATTATCATACTGAAAACCTCCAGTTCTCATACCATATCTTTGTTGTATTTTTCAGATGCAGGTCGCAACCCACCTCGGTGAGTTTCTTTGGATGGTGACAAAAGCGGAGGATCCTGGATTCTTTTGGAGTCTTTTGGTTTATCTTGTTTATACATCTCTCTTTTGTATTTTGTTTAGCCTAGAGGCTTGTATTATGAGAGAAAAACTTGTATGAGTTGTTTTTAAACTGTCAGGTTTCTATAGGGTCTATATATGGCTAGCTGGCTTAAACTCCGTGAGTCGTGGCTAGTTTTCTTATGATATTTCACTATTATACTATTACCTTGTTTATATCACTTCTGTTTCTTACACTATAAGATAGTAGCTTCGTTAGTACGTTTTACGCTTTTTGAAATCCAGTTTTTGAGCTATATCCTTCATCGGGCTTCTAGATTATATTATTTCTTCTATATACATTATACGTATGAGCTTTAGAACAGTCGTAATCTCTGATTAACCTTTTCTTTACGGTGCGAGGTAAGGCTTAGGGTAATTAGGGTGTTACATTTAGTGGTATCAGAGCGGTTCGTCCTCGTGAGCCTGAGGGATGGACTGATTGTGCTTCATTGCATACTCTGTGTGTCTTTTTCTTTGATGCTATTAGGTTATCTACTTGATATATGCATAGCATGCTTGTTTGTGAGTGCCTGTTTGGGATAATTAAAGCACTAGGCTTTTGATATTGAGACTGATCACCTTGATATCGATTGTTTGGTGTAGATAGGAACCCTAATGGCCACTTGCGGGCGAGGTCGAACACATACACGGGAAAGTAGGAATGAGCAACCAGCTGATAACCATGCCGAGTTCATGGCGGCCATGGCTAACTTAGCGAACACCATGGAAGCGAATGCTGTTGCGACTCTACAAGCTATGCAGAGGTTAGGCCAACCGGCGGGGAATGGTAATAGGAATGGCGAAGGAAATGCCAATGATAATGCTGAGGGAAATGGTGATAATACTGGAGGAGTTCCGATGACCTTGGCGATGTTTCTCAAGGTTCATCCGCCAACTTTCCGAGGATCCACTAATCCTACTAAAGCGGATCACTGGTTCCAAGCTATGGAGCTTGCTTTACAGGCGCAGCATGTTCCACTCAATCAGTATGTTGAGTTTGCCGCTTACCAGCTAGCGGGAGAGGCTCAGCCCTGGTGGCAAGCAGAGTGTCGCTTGCTACAACTTCAGAATGCCGACATTCCGTGGGAGGTGTTTCAAACGGCCTTCTATAAGAAGTATTTCCTTGAGTCTGCAAGGGAAGCAAAGGAGATGGAACTGATACAGCTGAAGCAAGGTTCCATGTTTGTGGCAGATTACACCAACAAGTTTGAGGAACTCTGTAGGTTTTCTAGGGTATGTCAAGGTGCTCCAGAGACTTACGAGAGTTGGAAGTGCATTAAGTACCAGAGAAGTTTAACGGATAGCATTATGACTGCTGTGGCACCTATAGAGATCCGTGTCTTCTCTGACTTAGTGAACAAGGCTAGAGTAGTGGAAGAGTATGCCAAGACCGTGGTGGCATCCAAGGACACTCATGGAAGGAGCTATAGTCGGAGGCATGGCAAGTACTTCTATCCTAGAGGTCAAAGCTTCAAAAGAGAAGGATATGCACCTCAAGGTCAAGGAGGTTTCAGGAAGAACACTCAGACTCAGTTTCAGTATGCTAAGGGGAGAGAAAATCAGAGTAAGAATTCTCCAGATTTGAATTGTGTACGTTGTAGGCGTTTCCATCCTTATGATTCATGCAAAATTGGTTTAGGTGGTTGTTTCAATTGTGGGGGTGCCTGGCCACATTGCGAGGGATTGCAGTCGTGGGAGGAACCAAAATGCGGGCCAGAGTCAGCATCAAGGTCAAGTCTTTGCTGTGAATACCAAGGATGCTTCTAAAGCGGATCCGTTGATGAGAGGTAAATGTGTAATTGGTGATAAGTCCTTAGTTGCATTATATGATACTGGAGCTTCGCATTTGTTTATTTTATTTGCTAAAATTGAGGAATTAAGTTTGAAAGTGTTCCGAGGGTTACCTGAAACTATAGGTCGATCTCGGACGAGATCTTCTGTGCTGGTCGGAGATGGTGTATCTGACTTGTGGGTGGTGGCCGGCGCTGCCGTGTCCGACTTGTTAGATGGGTAATGCTGCTGATCCTTTGTCACCGGAGGGTGGTGGTACCTGCAAGGGACTTCGATGCTTAAGTTAGCAAGGGTATTGAGCAGGTATTTTGTAGAATCAGAGTATGAGTTATACCTGGGTGCTCCAGTGTATTTATAATGTTTGTAGAGTGATCTTTCTGGGGATAAGATAGTTATCTTATCTTATCTTTGAGTGAAGTCATCTTTATCTTTAAGGGAACTGCCCTTATCCTTCTAGGCTTAGGCTGCCTTTGGATTTAGGTCGCGTTCCTCTATTTAGGCCTGCTTCGGGCCTCTATTCTCGATTTGGCCGATCTCTTTTAGAAGAGATCAGGGATTCTAGACCTGAACAGGTCAGTCACTTTGTCTTTAAACAGCCCGGGTCGTACATCTCGACTCAGGATATGAACAGTGCCCCTGCTCGAGCTCGGTCTTTCTTTTAAGGTCGAGTTTTTATAACTTCAATCTCTTTTGGGGAAGCCAGACTCGAGCATTCTTTTGTTGGGTCTGTTTGTAGAACTTCATTTAAGTAGCTTTAAATACGGAACGTTTCTCCTTGTAGCACGCGTTTTTGTACTTCCTTGGGAACATGCGAAGGTTTTAAATGCCCGTTAACCTCCCCTTTCGCCGTTTCCTTTGCTTCCCACTTCTTACTTCTTTTCAAAATTTTTTCAAAGAGTTTCTCTTCTCCGTCTCTCCTCTTCTTGCTTCACCGCAACTTTTCTTGCGTTCTATCTTCTGCTTTTGAAGAGGCGATCGTTAGTGTTTACTTCTTTTCAATCTCTGATCACTTCATTGTTCCTTCCCTACTGCAGGTTGGCTTCTCTCTTTTTTCTTCTCATTTTTATGCTTGGATATTTGTAATCCTTTTGATTTTGTTTGGAAAAAGCTGGAAAGTTTGAATCTTTCTTTGCTTGCTGCGTCTGATTTGCTTCTGCTCTGTGTGCTGTTTTAGGGTTTCTTTTAATTTTGTAGAACCTTTCCTTGTTTGCTGGTATTTGATGCGTTTTTAGGGTTTTGAATGCTGTTTACTATTTCTAATTGTGCCTTCTTGATTTCTTCCTTTGAAATAGTGAACTTGTTTGATTTTGAGAAAAGGTTGCGCCCTTGATGATTGTCCCTTTTAAAATGCTGAACCGTTTGACCCTGAGAAAGGTTACGTCCTTGAGGATTGCCCCTTTGCATGCTTTTATGTTTGACTTTTCTGATAGGCTGTAAAAAGTAATGACTTTGATAGATATTTTGTGTTTTTGTGGAGTGTCGCTATCGAAAGAGAGTTGCTTCCTTGTTTTGAGGGGTGTAGGTCGTATATTTTTCCTGAAACCTTATTCTGTTTCTGCCTCCAAAGGATACCCCTGGACCTTTATGTGAGTCCTGGGGTCTCCTTTTGCTGTTTGTATGTTTTAGCCCGAGTTGTTTTTTGATTTGCCCGAGCTGTTTAGTAAGCCCTTTTTCCTTTTCTTACTGTAGGACTAGTTGACCCATGTCTTCTCGCAAAAATATTGTCGAGACTTCTTCCAAAGTCTCTGAGGGTATGTCGGACTGGCTGGACTCCTTCGTGTTGATGTGTGTCTCTGTGGTAAATGCTGAGTACTGTGTAGAACTGAGGAAACATCACAGGATTTGTAGTAGTCGGGCCCAGGAGAAAGATTATGAGCTTGTAGCGCCTGATTCCGATGAGAGGGTTTGTTTCCCGACCTCGGTCTAGGGAGAGCATCCCTTCTTTTATGCCTATGACTATTTTTTCAGCCAGCTAAACATTACTTTTCCTTTTACTCCTTTTGAGACCAATTTGATGTGGTCGTGCAATGTATCTCCCTCCCAGCTTCACCCGACTTCGTGGGGCTTTCTTAAGATTTTTCAATTACTGTGTCAAGAGTTGGATGTTAAACTATCTCAAACCCTTCTTTCCCTCTTTGTTTTGACTAAGCCCGGGGTGGCTAAGAAGAAGGCTACTTGGGTATCTTTCTATGCTGCCCAGGGAAAGAAATTTTTTTCAATGTATGATGAATCTTTTCGCGATTTTAAGAACTATTTCTTCAAGGTCCGAGCTGTTGAAGGAGCTCAGCCTTTCTTTTTGGATGAGAATGGCGAGCCTAGCTTTCCTTTAGAATGGCAAAAGAATGTAGTGGTGTCTAGGTATACTTGGGAGATGTTGGATGAGGTTGAGCAAGCCTTTGAGACTGTGCTGGAGGAGAACTGGGGGCAGCCTCCCCCTCTTGATATAAAGAAATTCCTAGGAAATCCCTCTCTTCTCCGAGCTGAGCTAGGTAGTGGTCGACTTCTTTTGTATTTGTTGTTTTTAGATTTATAACTCGGTTTCTTGCTGTATGTAATTTTCAGAGATGATTAAAAATAATGACTCCATGAGGGCCTTTAAGAAGGTGAGAAAGGCCACCGCCGCCCAAAACATCTCGGCAAAAGCTGCAGGGGAAGGATCTTCTCAAGTTCCTCCTAAGAAGCCAATCTTGAGCTCTACTGGGCCGAGGAGGATGATTCCAACTCCTCAGGTCCATTTGGTTGATCCTCCCCCGACTTCTGCTGCTACTTTTTCTACTGTTGGCCCTTCTCTAAAAAGACAGAGGACTGTCGAGCCCTTCAATTTGGATGCCTCTGACTTTGATGCCGTTGGGTTTGTTGATCAGCAGATTTCTCCTTACGGTGTTGTTCCTACTGACGATGTCTCTCTTCTTCGTCATCTGGACTTTATTACTGGTACACGGAATTGTGATCGCACACTTTTCACACAACTCCGTGTAGCTGACCAGTAAGTGCACTGGGTCGTCCAAGTAATACCTTACGTGAGTAAGGGTCGATCCCACAGAAATTGTCGGCTTGAAGCAAGCTATGGTCATCCTTGTAAATCTCAGTCAAGCGAATTCAAATGGTTACCGGATTTTGATAATTAAAATATAATTAAAACATAAAATAAGATAAAAGCACTTATGTAATTCATTGGTGGGATTTCAGATAAGCGTATGAAGATGCTTTGTTCCTTCTGAACCTCTGCTTTCCTATTGCCTTCATCCAATCATTCATACTCCCTTCCATGGCTAGCTGTATGTTGGGGGATCACCGTTGTCAATGGCTACTGTCCGTCCTCTCAGTGAAAATAGTCCAAATGCGCTGTCCCCGCACGGCTAATCATCTGTCGGTTCTCACTCATGTTGGAATAGGATCCATTGATCTTTTTGCGTCTGTCACTACGCCCAACACTCGCGAGTTTGAAGCTCGTCACAGTCATCCCATCCCAGATCCTACTCGAAATACCACAGACAAGGTTTAGACTTTCCGGATCTCAGGAATGACCGCCAATAATTCTAGCCTATACCATGAAGGTTCTAATCTTAGATTAGAAACCCAAGAGATATGCATTCAAGCTCGTTTTCATGTAGAACGGAAGTGGTTGTCAGGCACGCGTTCATAGGTGAGAATGGTGATGAGTGTCACTAGTTTATCACATTCATCATGTTGAAGTGCGAATGGATATCTTGGAGAAGAAGTAGGCATGAATTGAATAGAAAAACAATAGTAATTGCATTAATTCATGAAGAACAGCAAAGCTCCACACCTTGATCTATGGGGTGTAGAAACTCCACCGTTGAAAATACATAAGTCAAAATAGGGTAGACATGGCCGAGTGGCCAGCCTCCCATGGAGGTCTCAGAACATAAAAACTACATAATGTGTACAATAGTGAAAGGTCCTATTTATAATGAACTAGTAGCCTAGGGTTTACAGAAATAAGTAATTAATGCAGAAATCCACTTCTGGGCCCACTTGGTGTGTGCTTGGGCTGAGCATTGAAGCTTTCACATGTAGAGACTTTTCTTGGAGTTAAACGCCAGCTTTGGTGCCAGTTTGGGCGTTTAACTCCAGCTTTTATGCCAGTTCTGGCGTTTAACACCAGAATAGGGTAGAAAGTTGGCGTTTAAATGCCACTTTACGTTATTAAATCTCAAGCAAAGTATGGATTATTATATATTGCTGGAAAGCCCAGAATGTCTAATTTCCAACGCAATTAAGAGCACTCCAATTGGGCTTTTGTAGCTCCAGAAAATTCATTTCGAGTGCAGGAAGGTCAGAATCCAACAGCATCTGTAGTCCTTTTTCAGCCTCTGAATCAGATTTTTGCTCAGGTCCCTCAATTTTAGCCAGAAAATACCTGAAATCACAGAAAAACACACAAACTCATAGTAAAGTCCAGAAATGTAATTTTTATTTAAAAACTAATAAAAATATAATAAAAAGTAACTAAAACATACTGAAAACTACCTAAAAACAATGTCAAAAAGCGTATAAATTATCCGCTCATCACAACACCAAACTTAAATTGTTGCTTGTCCCCAAGCAACTAAAAACAAAGTAGGATAAAAAGAAGAGAATATACAATAAATTTCGAAAACATCTATGAAGATCAGTCTTAATTAGATGAGCGGGGCTCTTAGCTTTTTGCTTCTGAATAGTTTTGGCATCTCACTTTATCCTTTGAAGTTCAGAATGATTGGCTTTTATAGGAACTCAGAATTCAGATAGTGTTATTGATTCTCCTAGTTCAGTATGTTGATTCTTGAACACAGTTACTTTATGAGTCTTGGCCGTGACCCTAAGCATTTTGTTTTCCAGTATTACCACCGGATACATAAATGCCACAGACACATAACTGGGTGAACCTTTTCAGATTGTGACTCAACTTTGCTAGAGTCCCCAATTAGAGGTGTCCAGAGCTCTTAAGCACACTCTTTTGCTTTGGACCACGACTTTAACCACTCAGTCTCAAGCTTTTCACTTGACACCTTCACGCCACAAGCACATGGTTAGGGACAGCTTGGTTTAGCCGCTTAGGCCAGGATTTTTATTCCTTTGGGCCCTTCTATCCACTGATGCTCAAAGCCTTGGATCCTTTTTATTTTACCCTTGCCTTTTGGTTTAAAGGGCTATTGGCTTTTTCTGCTTGCTTTTTCTTTTTCTTTCTTTTTCTTTTTTTTTGCCATTTTTTTGCAAGCTTTTCACTGCTTTTTCTTGCTTCAAGAATCAATTTTATGATTTTTCAGATTATCAATAACATTTCTCCTTTTCCATCATTCTTTCAAGAGCCAACAATTTTAACATTCATAAACAACAAATTCAAAAATATGTACTATTCAAGCATTCATTCAGAAAATAAAAAGTATTGCCACCACATCAAAATAATTAAACTATTTTAAAATTCGAAATTCATGTACTTCTTTTTCTTTTGCAATTAAAAACATTTTTCATTTAAGAAACGTGATGGATTCATAGGACATTCATAGCTTTAAGGCATAGACACTAGACACTAATGATCATGTAATAAAGACACAAACATAGATAGAACATAAAGCATAATTTTTGAAAAATAGAAAAATAAGAGCAAGGAGATTAAAGAACGGGTCTACCTTAGTGATGGCGGCTAGTTCTTCCTCTTGAAGATCCAATGGAATGCTTGAGCTCATCTATGTCTCTTGCTTGCCTTTGTTGCTCCCCCTTCATTGCTCTTGATGAGCGGATATTTTATACGCTTTTTGGGGTTAATTTCATATAGTTTTTAGTGTGTTTTAGTTAGTTTTTAGTTTATTTTCAATAGTTTTTAGGCAAAATTCATATTTCTGGACTTTACTATGAGTTTGTGTATTTTTCTGTGATTTCAGGTATTTTATGGCTGAAATTGAGGGAGCTGAGCAAAAATTTGATTCAGGCTGAAAAAGGACTGCTGATGCTGTTGGATTCTGACCTCCCTGCACTCAAAGTAGATTTTCTGGAGCTACAGAACTCCAAATGGCGCGCTTCCAATTGCGTTGGAAAGTAGACATCCAGGGCTTTCCAGCAATATATAATAGTTCATACTTTGCTCAAGAATAGACGACGTAAACTGGCGTTCAACGCCAGTTCCATGTTGCTGTCTGGCGTCCAACGCCAGAAACAAGTTACAAGTTAGAGTTCAACGCCAGAAAAGGATCCAAAGCTGGCGTTGAACGCCCAAAACAGCCTTATGTACGTGATTCGCTTAAGTCTCAACTCCAGCACACACCAAGTGGGCCCTAGAAGTGGATTTCTGCACCATCTATCATAGTTTACTCATTTTCTGTAAACCTAGGTTACTAGTTTAGTATTTAAACAACTTTTAGAGATTTATTCTGGATCTCATGACATTTTAGATCTGAACTTTATACCTTTTGACGGCATGAGTCTCTAAACTCCATTGTTGGGGGTGAGGAGCTCTGCTGTGTCTCGATGAATTAATGCAAGTATTTCTGTTTTCCATTCAAACATGCGTGTTCCTATCTAAGATATCCATTCGAACTTCAATATGAATGTGATGAACGTGACAATCATCATCATTCCTCCACGAACGCGTTCCTGACAACCACTTACGTTCCACCATAGAATGAATGAATATCTCTTAGATCTCTTAATCGGAATCTATTAAGCTAGATTGATGGCAGCATTCAAGAGAATCCGGAAAGTATAAACCTTGTCTGTGGTATTCTGAGTAGGATTCAGGGATTGAATGACTGTGACGAGCTTTAAACTCGCGAGTGCTGGGCATAGTGACAGACGCAAAAGGATAGTAAATCCTATTCCGGTACAACTGAAAACCTACAGATGACTAGCCGTGCGGTGACAGCGCACCTGGACCCTTTTCACTGGAAGGATGGATGGTAGCCATTGACAACAGTGATCCCCCAACACACAGCTTGCCATAGGAGGACGTGCATGCGTGAATCAGAAAACAGAGGAAAGTAGAATTTCAGAAGACAAAGCATCTCCAAAACTCCAACATACTCTCCATCAGTGCATACAAGTATAATTTGTGTTCTGCCCTTTTATTCCTTGCAATCAAATTTGATAAGTGAATTATTTTATTGTTTTCCTAACTAAGAGTTACAAGATAACCATAGATTGCTTCAGGCCAACAATCTCCGTGGGATTGACCCTTACTCACGTAAGGTATTACTTGGACGACCCAGTGCACTTGCTGGTTAGTGGTACGAGTTGTAAAAAGTGTGATTTACAATTCGTGCACCAAGTTTTTGGTGCCGTTGCCGGGGATTGTTTGAGTTTGAACAACTGACGGTGAATCTTGTTGTTTAGATTAGGAAATTTTTGTCTTTTGGGTTAGAGTCTTTTATTTTCTTTTCAAAAATTTTTCAAAAATAATTTTTCTATTAAATCTCGTGCCAAACTTTAAGTTTGGTGTTTTCTGGTTGGTTTTCCTTTGTTTTTCAAAAATTTTATTTTGGTTTTCTAAAAATTTTAAGTTTAATGTTCTTTCTTTATGTTCTTGTGTTCTTGCGAGTCTTCAAAGTGTTCTTGAGTTTTCCTTGCGTCTTGATCTTAAATTTTTTAAGTTTGGTGTTCCTTGGTGTTTTCCCTCCAGAATTTTCGAAAACAAGGAGCATTAGATCTAAAAATTTTAAATCTTGGGCTATCTTATTGTTTCTCTCTTTCCTCTTTAAATTCAAAAATATCTTTTCTCTCTATTTTTATAAACAAATTTTCAAAAATTATTTTTAAAATTTAGATTTTTTTTAAAATTTAAAATCTTTTTCAATTCATATCTTTTTCAAAACTTCCTGACCACTTTCTCTCTCCTTATTTTTTCAAAAATCTTCACCTATTTTTATTTATTTTATTTTAATTCATTTTATCTTCGAAATAATTAAATAAATAAATAAATAAATAAAAAATAAATTTTTTATTTTACATCATCTCCCTTTCTCCATCATGGATCTAAGTGGAAATGAACAGTCCAGGAGGACTCTGGGGTCATATGCTAACCCCTCTACTGCTTTATATGGGAGTAGTATCTGCATACCCTCCATTGGAGTTAGTAGCTTTGAGTTGAATCCTCAGCTCATTATCATGGTGCAGCAAAGCTGCCAGTATTCCGGTCTTCCACAGGAAGAACCTACAGAGTTTCTGACACAGTTTTTACAAATTGCTAACACAGTACATGATAAGGAAGTAGATCAGGATGTCTACAGATTATTACTGTTTCCATTTGCTGTAAAAGACCAAGCCAAGAGGTGGTTAAATAACCAACCTAAGGCTAGCATAAGGACATGGAAACAGCTGACAGAAAAATTCTTGAATCAATACTTTCCTCCAAAACGGATGACACAGCTAAGGCTGGACATCCAAGGCTTTAAACAAGGAGATAATGAATCCCTTTATGATGCCTGGGAGAGATACAGAGAGATGCTACGAAAATGCCCCTCTGAAATGTTTTCAGAGTAGGTTCAGTTAGACATCTTCTATTATGGGCTTACAAAAGAGCTCAGATCTCTTTAGATTGCTCAGCAGGTGGATCTATCTACATGAGAAAGACAATTGAAGAAGCTCAAGAGCTCATTGATACAGTTGCTAGAAATCAGCATCTGTACCTAAGCAGTGACTCTTCCATGAAAGAAGAGGCTAAAACAGTAACTGCTGAACTCAGTCCTGCAGAGCAAGCTGCTGAATTCAATCAGCAATTGGATTTTCTAATAAGGCAGTTGGCTGAATTCAAGGATAAACTACAAGAGACAAGGATGGCCAATATAAACATGGAAGTACAATTAAAGCAAACAAAGCAGCAGCTGTCAAAACAAATAACAGAAGAATGCCAAGCAGTTCAATTAAGAAGTGGGAAAGCACTAAATACCCCACTTCAAAGTAGCAGGAAACCAAGAAATGAGCAAACCACCCAAAATCCATCTGAGGACAGTAAGAGCCCAGGGAAAAATAATTCTGGCGTTAAAACGCCAGAAGTTGGGTGTAAGGCTGGCGCTGAACGCCCAGACCATGCTCAGGACTGGCGTTCAACGCCAGAAACAAGCAAGGATCTGGCGTTGAACGCCCAAAAGAAGACAGTTCTGGCGTTCAAACGCCAGGAAAGATGAGGAGCTGGCGTCTAACGTCACTCCAGCTTCTAACTCTGGCACTCAATTGCCAGTGAGGGATCAGACACACACAAGTGCTGATAACAACCCATCTAAAAAGGCTTCTTCAACCACTTCTGTAGGAAATAAACTACAACAACTAAGGTTGAGGAATATAAAGCAAGATACCTTATCCTCAAAAACTCGCCAAGAGGAGCAGGAAAAGCAATTTGCTGCTTTGCAGATTATCTCAGGACTCTTGAAATAAAGATTCCATTTGCAGAGGCACTTGAGCAAATACCTTCTTATACCAAGTTCATGAAAGAGATCTTGAGTCATAAAAGGATTGGAGAGAAACTGAAAGAGTTCTCCTCACTGAAGAATGCAGTGCAGTCATTTTGAAAAGCTTTCCTGAAAAGCTTAAAGACCCTGGGAGTTTTCTGATACCATGCACATTAGAAGGTAATTGCACCAAGACAGCTTTATGTGATCTTGGGGCAAGCATCAACCTAATACCTGCATCCACTATCAGAAATCTTGGTTTAACTGAAGAAGTTAAACCAACCCAGATATGTCTCCAACTTGCTGATGGCTCCATTAAATACCCATCAGGCGTGATTGAAGACATGATTGTCAGAGTTGGGCCATTCGCCTTTCCCACTGACTTTGTAGTGCTGGAAATGGAGGAGCACAAGAGTGCACTCTCATTCTAGGAAGACCCTTCCTAGCAACTGGACGAACTCTCATTGATGTCCAACAGGGGAAATAACCCTGAGAGTCAATGATGATGAGTTTAAGTTGAATTCTGTCAAAGCCATGCAGCATCCAGACACATCAAAAGACTGCATGAAAGTTGATCTTATTGACTCTTTGGTAGAAGAGATCAACATGGCTGTGAGTCTCGAATCAGAGTTGGAAGACATCTTTAAAGATGTTTAGCCTGATTTGGAGGATTCAGAGGAAATGAAAGAGCCTCTAAATTTCCTCTAGAAGAGGAAAAACCTCCTAAACCCGAGCTCAAACCATTACCACCATCCCTGAAATATGTATTTCTGAGAGAAGTGACACTTTTCCAATGATCATAAGCTCTGCTTTAAATCCACAGGAAGAGGAAGCACTTATTCAAGTGCTAAGGACACACAAGACAGCTCTTGGGTGGTCCATTGGTGACCTTAAGGGCATAAGCCCAGCTAGATGCATGCACAAAATCTTATTGGAGGATAATGCTAAACCAGTGGTTCAACCACAAGGCGGCTAAATCCAGCCATGAAGGAAGTGGTGCAGAAAGAGGTCACAAATTACTGGAGGCTGGGATCATTTACCTATTTCTGATAGCCCCTGGGTGAGCCTGTCCAAGTTGTCCCCAAAAAGGGGGCATGACAGTGGTTCATAATGAAAAGAATGAACTGGTTCCTACAAGAACAGTTACAGGGTCGCGCATGTGTATTGACTACAGAAGGCTCAATACAGTCACCAGAAAGGATCATTTTCCTTTACCGTTCATAGACCAGATGCTAGAAAGACTGGCAGGTCATGATTATTACTGCTTTTTGGATGGCTACTCAGGCTATAACCAGATTGCAGTAGATCCCCAGGATCAAGAGAAAACACATTCACATGTCCATCTAGAGTGTTTGCTTATAGAAGGATGCCATTTGGGCTGTGTAATGCGCCTGCAACCTTCCAGAGATGCATGCTCTCTATTTTCTCTGATATGGTGAAAAATTTCTGGAAGTCTTCATGGATGACTTCTCAGTATATGGAGACTCATTCAGCTCCTGTCTTGATCACCTGAAACTAGTTCTGAAAAGATGCCAAGAGACCAACCTGATTTTAAACTGGGAAAAATGTCATTTAGGTGACTGAAGGGATTGTCCTTGGGCATAAAATTTCAAACAAGGGAATAGAGGTGGATTAAGCAAAAATAGACGTATTGAAAAATTACCACCACCTGCCAATGTTAAGGCAATAGAAGCTTTCTGGGGCATGCAGGATTCTATAGGAGGTTTATAAAGATTTTTCAAAAATCCAAAACCTCTGAGCAATCTGCAGCTGCTGACATGCCATTTGTGTTTGACACAAGTGTCTGCAGGCGTTTGAAACGTTGAAAGCCAAGCTGGTCACAGCACCAGTTATTTCTGCACCAGACTGGACATTACCATTTGAGCTAATGTGTGATGCCAGTGATCACGCCATTGGTGTAGTACTGGGCAAAGGCATGACAAGCTTCTGCATGTCATTTATTATGCTAGCCGTGTTTTAAATGATGCCCAGAAAAATTACACAACCACAGAAAAAGAATTGCTTCAGTGGTTTATGCCATTGACAAGTTTAGATCATACTTAGTAGGATCAAAGTGATTGTGTAACAGACATGCTGCTCTTAAATATCTACTCACAAACAGGATTCAAAACCCAGCTCATAAGATGGGTGTTGCTTCTGCAAGAGTTGATATAGAAATAAGAGACAGAAAAGGGACAGAAACCAAGTGCTGACCATCTGTCCGGATAGAGCCAATAGAAG
>NC_092054.1:69799299-69957274 GCF_003086295.3 Arachis hypogaea | reverse complement strand
TTCTACAAGAGTTTGATATAGAAATAAGAGACAGAAAAGGACAGAAAACCAAGTGCTGATCATCTGTCCCGGATAGAGCCAGTAGAAGGACGTCCCTCCTCTCTTGAGATCTCTGAGACCTTTCCGGATGAGCATTTATTGCCAAGGTTCATACCCAAAGAGTACAACAGGCAACAAAAAAAAACTAATTACTGATGCAAAGTACTACTTGTGGATGAACCCTATCTCTTTAAGAGATGTGCAGACGGAATAATCCGAAGATGTGTGCCTAGAGAAGAAGCACAGAGGATCCTATGGCATTGCCATGGATCACAATATGGAGGCCATTTCGGAGGTGAGCGGACAGCCACCAAGTCCTCCAATGTGGTTTCTATTGGCCCACTCTCTATAGAGATTTCCGAGAGTTTGTACGTAACTGTGACAGTGCCAAAGAGCTGGTAATCTTCCCCATGGTTACGCCATGCCTCAACAAGGAATCTTGGAGATTGAGTTGTTCGACGTATGGGAATTGACTTCATGGACCTTTCCCACCATCATACTCAAACACTTACATTCTGGTGCAGTTGACTACATATCAAAATGGGTAGAGGCCGTGCCACACCCACCAATGATACTAAAACAGTGCTGAAGTTCCTCCAGAAATATATCTTCAGCAGGTTTGGGGTCCCTAGAGTACTAATCAGTGATGGGGGCACTCACTTCTGCAACAAACAGCTTTACTCTGCCATGGTCCGGTATGGGATTCGCCACAAGGTGGCGACTCCATATCATCCACAGACTAATGGGCAAGCTGAAGTCTCTAACAGAGAGCTAAAAAGAATCCTAGAATGGACTGTAAGTACCCGTAGAAAGGATTGGGCAAGAAGCTTGGATGATGCTCTGTGGGCATACAGAACAGCATTCAAGACTCCTATAGGGACCTCTCCATACCAACTTGTATATGGTAAGGCATGTCACCTGCCCGTGGAACTGGAACATAAAGCCTACTGGGCAACCAGATTCCTAAACTTTGATGCCAAATTAGCTGGAGAAAAAGATTGCTCAAGCTAAATGAGCTAGAGGAATTCAGATTCACTGCTTTCGAAAATGCCAAGCTTTATAAAGAAAAATAAAAAAGTGGCATGACAGAAAGCTGTCATCTAGAATCTTTGAACCAGGACAAAAGGTCCTGTTGTTTAACTCTAGGCTCAGGCTATTCCCCAGAAAACTGAAGTCCCGGTGGAGGGGACTATATGTGATTACAAGTGTATCACCATATGGTTATATGGAGATTCAAGATATTGATTCTGATAAGAAGTTCATTGTTAATGGACAGAGAATCAAGCACTATCTTGAAGGCAATGTTGAGCAAGAGTGCTCAAGACTGAAGCTAGATTAAAAGCTCAGCAAGGTCCAGCTAAAGACAATAAAGAAGCGCTTGCTGGGAGGCAACCCAGCCATGGGGTATCACTTCCTCTAAGCATTTTGCCCTATTCTTGATTTAATTTGTTTATATAAAGTTCACTGATACTAAGGTAAAGAGTCAATTGTATAAGTTCACAGGGCTACAGAAGGATTCTGCACACAAAACAGAGAAAAAGAGCTCACTGGCAAGAAAACGCCAGTAAAAGTCTGTTTTGGGTGTTCAACGCCCAAAAGAAGCATCCACTGGGTGTTGAACGGCAGTAAGGATAGCCATCTGGGCGTTAAACGCCAGAAAGAAGCATCTTCTGGGCGTTGAACGCCAGAAAGAAGCTCCGTCTGGGCGTTTAACGCCAGATTTACAGCGTCCTGGGCGTTCTGAAAAATGCCCAGTGACAAAGGAGTTCCTGGCGTTCAACGCCAGAAAGAAGCAACAGCTGGGCGTTGAACGCCCAGGAGAGGCAGCATTTGGGCGTTGAACGCCCAAAACATGCAGCGTTTGGGCGTTCAAACGCCACGATGGTGGGGAGGAGGTGAATTCGTTTTTACTTCATATTTTTCATTCTAAAT
Source organism: Arachis hypogaea (assembly GCF_003086295.3). NCBI lineage: Eukaryota > Viridiplantae > Streptophyta > Magnoliopsida > Fabales > Fabaceae > Arachis > Arachis hypogaea. The sequence continues at coordinate 69,955,303 of NC_092054.1, read as the reverse complement.
TTAATTTTCATGTTTCAATTCATGATTCTTGCATAAACATGTTAAGAACCCTGATTTCTAAAATCCCTAATTTCTAAAAACCCTATTTTAAAAATATCAAATGTATCTTAATCCATAAGCACAAATCCTTTTTTCAACCCAATTCAACTCTTTTTCAAAATTTTCAAAACAAATCTATCTCTTTTCATTCAAAAATCTTTTCAACTAATCAATATCTTTTTCAAATCTCCATATTATCTTTTTCAAAAATCCAAATCTATCTTTTTCAAATATCTTTCATATCTCTTCAATTTTAAATTATATCTTTTCTTATCATACTTAAAATTTTCTTAAAAATCATATCTTCTATCTTATCTTCCTCCCTATTTTCGAAACCCACCCCCTCTCCCTTTAAATATGGGTTCGGCCTCCCTCCCCTCCCATCCACCATTGCACCTAGCTCTCCTTCTCTCCCTCTCCTTTCTTTTCTTTTTGCTTGAGGACAAGCAAACCTCTAAGTTTGGTGTGCTTATCCGTGATCACTAAGATCATGGCTCCTAAAGGAAAATAACCCACTCCAAGAGGCAAGAAAGAAAGCGTTCCAAAACCACTTTGGAATCAAGGGAAGTTCTTAACTAAAGAACATTCAGACCATTATTACAAAATAATGGGTCTAAGATCAGTGATCCCGGAAGTTAGATTCGATCTGAAAGAAGACAAATATCCGGAGATCCAGGAGCAAATTCGAATCAGGAACTGGGAGATCCTAGCTAATCCTGAAATGAAAGTGGGAAGGAATATGGTCCAGGAGTTTTATGCTAATATGTGGCATACAGACAGGCAAAGACTATCTGGATCTGCTATCTATGACTATCGGACCTTGGTCAGAGGAAAGATTGTTCATACCCACCCTGACAAGATCAGGGAGATCTTAAAGCTGCCTCAACTGAAAGATGATCCAGACTCCTTCAATAGGAGAATGATGAGAACAGACAAGGGCCTGGATAAGATTCTAGAGGATATATGTATCCCTGGAGCCAGGTGGACCACTAGCACGAAGGGTGTCCCAATTCAACTCAAAAGAGAAGATCTCAAACCAGTCGCCAGAGGATGGCTGGACTTCATTGGGCATTCTCTGCTACCCACTAGCAACCGTTCTGAAGTCACTATTAGAAGAGTAGTGATGATCCATTGCATCATGATGGAAAAAGAAGTGGAAGTTCATCAACTGATTTCAACTGAATTCTACAAAATTGCAAACAAAAATTCCAAAGATGCCAGGTTGGCTTATCCAAGCTTGATTTCTATGCTCTGCAAGGACGCTGGAGTAAGGATGGGAATAACTGAGTATATCTCAGTTGAGCGGCCAATCACCAAAGCATCAATGGAAAAATAACAAGCACAGGATGATCCCATCAAGAAGAGAACACAGGAAATTCTCCCAGAAATCCCTCAATCTGAATACTGGGAGTATCTTGAAACATCTATTACCAAGATGCAAGAAGCTATGGAACAAATACAGAAAGAACAGAAGGAACAAAGTAGCATTCTTTGCTATTTGCTTAAAGAACAGGAGGAGCAAGGGCGTGATTTAAGGGAATTGAAGCGCCAGAAATTATCTCTTGAAGGACCAAGCACCCCGCAGATTAGAGGAACATCCACTTCCCAGAACAAAGGTTGTTAAATTCCAATCTTAGCCTTAACTCTGTGATAACTGTTTTTATTAGTTTTACCTTAGGAGTCATATAGTAGTAATTAGTATCTATATTTTTGATTTTATCCCCCAATTAAGCTATAATTTAATTTTATCATCATCATTAAACATGAATAAAATAGAAGAATTTCTTTAGAATAAGAGGCAATATTTTTTTCGAGTTTTTAATAAGGTAAATTCTAATTATTTATATGTGGTGGCAATGCTTTCTGTTTTTGAATGAATGCTTGAACAGTGCATATGTCTTTTGAATTTGATGTTTAAGACTGTTAAATATGTTGGCTCTTGAAAGAATGATGAACATGAGACATGTTATTGATAATCTGAAAAATCATAAAAATGATTCTTGAAGCAAGAAAAAGCAGCAAAGAACAAAGCTTGCAAAAAAAAAAAAAAGAAGAGAGCAAGCAGAAAAAGCCAATAACCCTTAAAACCAAAAGGCAAGGGTAAATAAAAAGGATCCCAAGGCTTTGAGCATCAGTGGATAGGAGGGCCTAAAGGAATAAAATCCTGGCCTAAGCGGCTAAACCAAGCTGTCCCTAACCATGTGCTTGTGGCGTGAAGGTGTCAAGTAAAAACTTGAGACTGAGCGGTTAAAGTCAAGGTCCAAAGCAAAAAGAAGAGTGTGATTAAGAACCCTGGACACCTCTAATTGGGGACTTTAGCAAAGCTGAATCACAATCTGAAAAGGTTCACCCAATTATGTGTCTGTGGCATTTATGTATCCGGTGGTAATACTGGAAAACAAAGTGCTTAGGGCCACGGCCAAGACTCATAAAGTAGCTGTGTTCAAGAATCAACATACTGAACTAGGAGAATTAACATCACTATCTGAATTCTGAGTTCCTATAGATGCCAATCACTCTGAGCTTCAATGGATAAAGTGAGGTGCCAAAACTGTTCAGAAGCAAAAAGCTACTAGTCCCGCTCATCTAATTAGAATCTGAGCTTCACTCCAAAAACTCTGAGATATTGTTGCTTCTTAAAATTATTTGTATTCTATTTTATTTATCTAGTTGCTTGAGGACAAGCAACAGTTTAAGTTTGGTGTTGTGATGAGCGGATATTTTATACGCTTTTTGGGGTTAATTTCATATAGTTTTTAGTGTGTTTTAGTTAGTTTTTAGTTTATTTTCAATAGTTTTTAGGCAAAATTCATATTTTTGGACTTTACTATGAGTTTGTGTGTTTTTCTGTGATTTCACGTATTTTCTGGCTGAAATTGAGGGAGCTGATCAAAAATCTGATTTAGGCTGAAAAAGGACTACTGATGCTGTTGGATTCTGACTCCCTGCACTCAAAGTGGGTTTTCTGGAGCTACAGAACTCCAAATGGCGCGCTTCCAATTGCGTTGTAAAGTAGACATCCAGGGCTTTCCAGAAATATATAATAGTCCATATTTTACTCAAGAATAGATGACGTAAACTGGCGTTCAACGCCAGTTCCATGTTGTTGTCTGGCGTCCAGCGCCAGAAACAAGTTACAAGTTGGAGTTCAACGCCAGAAAAGGATCCAAAGCTGGCATTGAATGCCCAAAACAACCCTATGCACGTGATTTGCTTAAGTCTCAGCCCCAGCACATACCAAGTGGGCCCCAGAAGTGGATTTCTGCACCATCTATCATAGTTTACTCATTTTCTGTAAACCTAGGTTACTAGTTTAGTATTTAAACAACTTTTAGAGATTTATTTTGGATCTCATGACATTTTAGATCTGAACTTTATACCTTTTGACGGCATGAGTCTCTAAACTCCATTGTTGGGGGTGAGGAGCTCTGCTGTGTCTCGATGAATTAATGCAAGTATTTCTGTTTTCCATTCAAACATGCGTGTTCCTATCTAAGATATCCATTCGAACTTCAATATGAATGTGATGAACGTGACAATCATCATCATTCCTCCACGAACGCGTGCCTGACAACCACTTACGTTCCACCATAGAATGAATGAATATCTCTTAGATCTCTTAATCGGAATCTTCGTGGTATAAGCTAGATTGATGGCAGCATTCAAGAGAATCCGGAAAGTCTAAACCTTGTCTGTGGTATTCCGAGTAGGATTCAGGGATTGAATGACTGTGACAAGCTTCAAACACGCGAGTGCTGGGCGTAGTGACAGACGCAAAAGGATAGTAAATCCTATTCCGGTACGACTGAGAACCTGCAGATGATTAGCCGTGGGGTGACAGCGCACCTGGACCCTTTTCACTGGAAGGATGGATGGTAGCCATTGACAACGGTGATCCCCCAACACACAGCTTGCCATAGGAGGACGTGCATGCGTGAATCAGAAAACAGAGGAAAGCAGAATTTAAGAAGACAAAGCATCTCCAAAACTCCAACATACTCTCCATCAGTGCATACAAGTATAATTTGTGTTCTGCCCTTTTATTCCTTGCAATCAAATTTGATAAGTGAATTATTTTATTATTTTCCTGACTAAGAGTTACAAGATAACCATAGATTGCTTCAGGCCAACATTCTCCGTGGGATCGACCCTTACTCACGTAAGGTATTACTTGGACGACCCAGTGCACTTGCTGGTTAGTGGTACGAGTTTTAAAAAGTGTGATTTACAATTCGTGCACCAGCTCTTTGGTCTTCTCTAAATTCATGAAGGAGGATGGAATGCTCTTGGTGTTCCACCCTTAGTTGTCCCATGTTGGAACTTATGCTCCTAGGGACGTGTTAATTTGCTCCCAATAATTTTGTGGAGGAGAGTGCATCCCTTGAGGCATCTCCGGGATTTTATGATGAGGAATTTCCTCATGCTCTTGTTGAGGTCCATGAGTGGGATCTCTTGCTTGCTCCATCCTTTTCTTAGTGATGGGCTTGTCCTCATCAATGAGGATGTCTTCCTCTATGTCAATTCTAGCTGAATTGCAGAGGTGACAAATTAGATGAGGGAAGACTAACCTTGCCAAAGTAGAGGACTTTTCTGTCACCTTGTAGAGTTCTAGGGATATAACCTCATGAACTTCCACTTCCTCTCCATTCATGATTCTATGGATCATGATAGCCCGGTCTATAGTAACTTCAGACCGGTTGCTAGTGGGAATGATTGAGCGTTGGATGAACTCCAACCATTCCCTAGCCACGGGCTTGAGGTCAAGCCTTCTTAGTTGAACCGGCTTGCCTCTTGAGTCTCTTTTCCACTAAGCTTCTTCCACACATATGTCCATGAGGATTTGGTCCAACCTTTGATCAAAGTTGACCCTTCTAGTGTAGGGCGTGCATCTCCTTGCATCATTGGCAAGTTGAGTGCCAACCTTACATTTTTCGAACTAAAATCTAAGTATTTCCCCCGAACCATTGTAAGCCAATTCTTTGGGTTCGGATTCACACTTTGATCATGGTTTTTGGTGACCCAAGCATTAGCATAGAACTCTTGAACCATTAAGATCCCGACTTGTTGAATGGGGTTGTGAGAATTTCCCAACCACTTTTTCGAATCCCATGTCGGATCTCCGGATATTCACTCTTTTTGAGCTTGAAAGGGTCCTCAGGGATCACCTTCTTCTTGGCCACAACTTCATAGAAGTGGTCTTGATGGACCTTTGGGATGAATTTCTCCATCTCCCATGACTCGGAGGTGGAAGCAATTGCCTTCCCTTTCCTCTTTCTAGAGGTTTCTCCGGCCTTAGGTGCCATAAATGGTTATGGAAAACAAAAAGCTTTAGCTTTTCCCACATCAAACTTAGAATGGTTGCTCGTCCTCGAGCAAAAGAAGAAAGAAAAGAGTAGAAGAAGAAGTAATGGAGGAGATGGAGGGTTGGTGTAGGTTCCGCCAAGTTGGAGAAAAGTATGTATGATGTGTGAAAATGAAGGTGGTGAGGAGGGGTATTTATAGTTTAAGAGAGAGGGGGTATTCGTGTATTAGGGGTTGGGTTTGGGAGGAAAAGTTGTTTTTGAATTTGAATTGTGAGGAGGTGATTGGTGAAGAGGTGATGGGGAAGAGAGATGGAGGTGATTGGTGAAGGGTATTTGGGGAAGAGTGTTATTGGTAAGTGTGAAGAAGAGAGAGAGTGAGTTGAGGTAGGTGGGGATCTTGTGGGGTCCATAGATCTTGAGGTGTCAAGGATTTCTCATCCCTGCTCCATTCTGCTGTGTAAACGCCCCTTCACTACAAGAAAAAGTAATATTTGTAACAAAAAAAAATTGTTACAAAAAATCAAAATTTTGAAACAAAAGGATTTTGTAACAAAAAAAGGGGCCGTTGTAGTATGTCCCGTTACAAAACGGATGACACAGCTAAGGCTGGACATCCAAGGCTTTAAACAAGGAGATAATGAATCCCTTTATGATGCCTGGGAGAGATACAGAGAGATGCTACGAAAATGCCCCTCTGAAATGTTTTCAGAGTAGGTTCAGTTAGACATCTTCTATTATGGGCTTACAAAAAGAGCTCAGATCTCTTTAGATTGCTCAGCAGGTGGATCTATCTACATGAGAAAGACAATTGAAGAAGCTCAAGAGCTCATTGATACAGTTGCTAGAAATCAGCATCTGTACCTAAGCAGTGACTCTTCCATGAAAGAAGAGGCTAAAACAGTAACTGCTGAACTCAGTCCTGCAGAGCAAGCTGCTGAATTCAATCAGCAATTGGATTTTCTAATAAGGCAGTTGGCTGAATTCAAGGATAAACTACAAGAGACAAGGATGGCCAATATAAACATGGAAGTACAATTAAAGCAAACAAAGCAGCAGCTGTCAAAACAAATAACAGAAGAATGCCAAGCAGTTCAATTAAGAAGTGGGAAAGCACTAAATACCCCACTTCAAAGCAGCAGGAAACCAAGAAATGAGCAAACCACCCAAAATCCATCTGAGGACAGTAAGAGCCCAGGGAAAAATAATTCTGGCGTTAAAACGCCAGAAGTTGGGTGTAAGGCTGGCGCTGAACGCCCAGACCATGCTCAGGACTGGCGTTCAACGCCAGAAACAAGCAAGGATCTGGCGTTGAACGCCCAAAAGAAGCACAGTTCTGGCGTTCAAACGCCAGGAACAGATGAGGAGCTGGCGTCTAACGTCACTCCAGCTTCTAACTCTGGCACTCAATTGCCAGTGAGGGATCAGACACACACAAGTGCTGATAACAACCCATCTAAAAAGGCTTCTTCAACCACTTCTGTAGGAAATAAACTTACAACAACTAAGGTTGAGGAATATAAAGCCAAGATACCTTATCCTCAAAAACTCTGCCAAGAGGAGCAGGATAAGCAATTTGCTTGCTTTGCAGATTATCTCAGGACTCTTGAAATAAAGATTCCATTTGCAGAGGCACTTGAGCAAATACCTTCTTATACCAAGTTCATGAAAGAGATCTTGAGTCATAAGAAGGATTGGAGAGAAACTGAAAGAGTTCTCCTCACTGAAGAATGCAGTGCAGTCATTTTGAAAAGCTTTCCTGAAAAGCTTAAAGACCCTGGGAGTTTTCTGATACCATGCACATTAGAAGGTAATTGCACCAAGACAGCTTTATGTGATCTTGGGGCAAGCATCAACCTAATACCTGCATCCACTATCAGAAATCTTGGTTTAACTGAAGAAGTTAAACCAACCCAGATATGTCTCCAACTTGCTGATGGCTCCATTAAATACCCATCAGGCGTGATTGAAGACATGATTGTCAGAGTTGGGCCATTCGCCTTTCCCACTGACTTTGTAGTGCTGGAAATGGAGGAGCACAAGAGTGCCACTCTCATTCTAGGAAGACCCTTCCTAGCAACTGGACGAACTCTCATTGATGTCCAACAGGGGGAAATAACCCTGAGAGTCAATGATGATGAGTTTAAGTTGAATTCTGTCAAAGCCATGCAGCATCCAGACACATCAAAAGACTGCATGAAAGTTGATCTTATTGACTCTTTGGTAGAAGAGATCAACATGGCTGTGAGTCTCGAATCAGAGTTGGAAGACATCTTTAAAGATGTTTAGCCTGATTTGGAGGATTCAGAGGAAATGAAAGAGCCTCTAAAATTTCCTCTAGAAGAGGAAAAACCTCCTAAACCCGAGCTCAAACCATTACCACCATCCCTGAAATATGTATTTCTGAGAGAATGTGACACTTTTCCAATGATCATAAGCTCTGCTTTAAATCCACAGGAAGAGGAAGCACTTATTCAAGTGCTAAGGACACACAAGACAGCTCTTGGGTGGTCCATTGGTGACCTTAAGGGCATAAGCCCAGCTAGATGCATGCACAAAATCTTATTGGAGGATAATGCTAAACCAGTGGTTCAACCACAAAGGCGGCTAAATCCAGCCATGAAGGAAGTGGTGCAGAAAGAGGTCACCAAATTACTGGAGGCTGGGATCATTTACCCTATTTCTGATAGCCCCTGGGTGAGCCCTGTTCAAGTTGTCCCCAAAAAGGGGGGCATGACAGTGGTTCATAATGAAAAGAATGAACTGGTTCCTACAAGAACAGTTACAGGGTCGCGCATGTGTATTGACTACAGAAGGCTCAATACAGTCACCAGAAAGGATCATTTTCCTTTACCGTTCATAGACCAGATGCTAGAAAGACTGGCAGGTCATGATTATTACTGCTTTTTGGATGGCTACTCAGGCTATAACCAGATTGCAGTAGATCCCCAGGATCAAGAGAAAACAACATTCACATGTCCATCTAGAGTGTTTGCTTATAGAAGGATGCCATTTGGGCTGTGTAATGCGCTTGCAACCTTCCAGAGATGCATGCTCTCTATTTTCTCTGATATGGTGAAAAAATTTCTGGAAGTCTTCATGGATGACTTCTCAGTATATGGAGACTCATTCAGCTCCTGTCTTGATCACCTGAAACTAGTTCTGAAAAGATGCCAAGAGACCAACCTGATTTTAAACTGGGAAAAATGTCACTTTAGGTGACTGAAGGGATTGTCCTTGGGCATAAAATTTCAAACAAGGGAATAGAGGTGGATCAAGCAAAAATAGACGTGATTGAAAAATTACCACCACCTGCCAATGTTAAGGCAATCAGAAGCTTTCTGGGGCATGCAGGATTCTATAGGAGGTTTATAAAGAATTTTTCAAAAATCACAAAACCTCTGAGCAATCTGCCAGCTGCTGACATGCCATTTGTGTTTGACACAGAGTGTCTGCAGGCGTTTGAAACGCTGAAAGCCATGCTGGTCACAGCACCAGTTATTTCTGCACCAGACTGGACATTACCATTTGAGCTAATGTGTGATGCCAGTGATCACGCCATTGGTGTAGTACTGGGACAGAGGCATGACAAGCTTCTGCATGTCATTTATTATGCTAGCCGCGTTTTAAATGATGCCCAGAAAAATTACACAACCACAGAAAAAGAATTGCTTACAGTGGTTTATGCCATTGACAAGTTTAGATCATACTTAGTAGGATCAAAGGTGATTGTGTATACTGACCATGCTGCTCTTAAATATCTACTCACAAAGCAGGATTCAAAACCCAGGCTCATAAGATGGGTGTTGCTTCTACAAGAGTTTGATATAGAAATAAGAGACAGAAAAGGGACAGAAAACCAAGTGGCTGATCATCTGTCCCGGATAGAGCCAGTAGAAGGGACGTCCCTCCCCTCTCTTGAGATCTCTGAGACCTTTCCGGATGAGCATTTATTTGCCAAGGTTCATACCCAAAGAGTACAACAGGCAACAAAAGAAAAAACTAATTACTGATGCAAAGTACTACTTGTGGGATGAACCCTATCTCTTTAAGAGATGTGCAGACGGAATAATCCGAAGATGTGTGCCTAGAGAAGAAGCACAGAGGATCCTATGGCATTGCCATGGATCACAATATGGAGGCCATTTCGGAGGTGAGCGGACAGCCACCAAGGTCCTCCAATGTGGTTTCTATTGGCCCACTCTCTATAGAGATTTCCGAGAGTTTGTACGTAACTGTGACAGTTGCCAAAGAGCTGGTAATCTTCCCCATGGTTACGCCATGCCTCAACAAGGAATCTTGGAGATTGAGTTGTTCGACGTATGGGGAATTGACTTCATGGGACCTTTCCCACCATCATACTCAAACACTTACATTCTGGTGGCAGTTGACTACATATCAAAATGGGTAGAGGCCGTTGCCACACCCACCAATGATACTAAAACAGTGCTGAAGTTCCTCCAGAAATATATCTTCAGCAGGTTTGGGGTCCCTAGAGTACTAATCAGTGATGGGGGCACTCACTTCTGCAACAAACAGCTTTACTCTGCCATGGTCCGGTATGGGATTCGCCACAAGGTGGCGACTCCATATCATCCACAGACTAATGGGCAAGCTGAAGTCTCTAACAGAGAGCTAAAAAGAATCCTAGAATGGACTGTAAGTACCCGTAGAAAGGATTGGGCAAGAAGCTTGGATGATGCTCTGTGGGCATACAGAACAGCATTCAAGACTCCTATAGGGACCTCTCCATACCAACTTGTATATGGTAAGGCATGTCACCTGCCCGTGGAACTGGAACATAAAGCCTACTGGGCAACCAGATTCCTAAACTTTGATGCCAAATTAGCTGGAGAAAAAAGATTGCTCAAGCTAAATGAGCTAGAGGAATTCAGATTCACTGCTTTCGAAAATGCCAAGCTTTATAAAGAAAAATAAAAAAAGTGGCATGACAGAAAGCTGTCATCTAGAATCTTTGAACCAGGACAAAAGGTCCTGTTGTTTAACTCTAGGCTCAGGCTATTCCCCAGAAAACTGAAGTCCCGGTGGAGGGGACTATATGTGATTACAAGTGTATCACCATATGGTTATATGGAGATTCAAGATATTGATTCTGATAAGAAGTTCATTGTTAATGGACAGAGAATCAAGCACTATCTTGAAGGCAATGTTGAGCAAGAGTGCTCAAGACTGAAGCTAGATTAAAAGCTCAGCAAGGTCCAGCTAAAGACAATAAAGAAGCGCTTGCTGGGAGGCAACCCAGCCATGGGGTATCACTTCCTCTAAGCATTTTGCCCTATTCTTGATTTAATTTGTTTATATAAAGTTCACTGATACTAAGGTAAAGAGTCAATTGTATAAGTTCACAGGGCTACAGAAGGATTCTGCACACAAAACAGAGAAAAAGAGCTCACTGGCAAGAAAACGCCAGTAAAAGTCTGTTTTGGGTGTTCAACGCCCAAAAGAAGCATCCACTGGGTGTTGAACGGCAGTAAGGATAGCCATCTGGGCGTTAAACGCCAGAAAGAAGCATCTTCTGGGCGTTGAACGCCAGAAAGAAGCTCCGTCTGGGCGTTTAACGCCAGATTTACAGCGTCCTGGACGTTCAGAAAAATGCCCAGTGACAAAGGAGTTCCTGGCGTTCAACGCCAGAAAGAAGCAACAGCTGGGCGTTGAACGCCCAGGAGAGGCAGCATTTGGGCGTTGAACGCCCAAAACATGCAGCGTTTGGGCGTTCAAACGCCAGGATGGTGGGGAGGAGGTGAATTCGTTTTTACTTCATATTTTTCATTCTAAATTTAATTTTCATGTTTCAATTCATGATTTCTTGCATAAACATGTTAAGAACCCTGATTTCTAAAATCCCTAATTTCTAAAAACCCTATTTTAAAAATATCAAATGTATCTTAATCCATAAGCACAAATCCTTTTTTCAACCCAATTCAACTCTTTTTCAAAATTTTCAAAACAAATCTATCTCTTTTCATTCAAAAATCTTTTCAACTAATCAATATCTTTTTCAAATCTCCATATTATCTTTTTCAAAAATCCAAATCTATCTTTTTCAAATATCTTTCATATCTCTTCAATTTTAAATTATATCTTTTCTTATCATACTTAAAATTTTCTTAAAAATCATATCTTCTATCTTATCTTCCTCCCTATTTTCGAAAACCCACCCCCTCTCCCTTTAAATATGGGTTCGGCCTCCCTCCCCTCCCATCCACCATTGCACCTAGCTCTCCTTCTCTCCCTCTCCTTTCTTTTCTTTTTGCTTGAGGACAAGCAAACCTCTAAGTTTGGTGTGCTTATCCGTGATCACTAAGATCATGGCTCCTAAAGGAAAATAACCCACTCCAAGAGGCAAGAAAGAAAGCGTTCCAAAACCACTTTGGAATCAAGGGAAGTTCTTAACTAAAGAACATTCAGACCATTATTACAAAATAATGGGTCTAAGATCAGTGATCCCGGAAGTTAGATTCGATCTGAAAGAAGACAAATATCCGGAGATCCAGGAGCAAATTCGAATCAGGAACTGGGAGATCCTAGCTAATCCTGAAATGAAAGTGGGAAGGAATATGGTCCAGGAGTTTTATGCTAATATGTGGCATACAGACAGGCAAAGACTATCTGGATCTGCTATCTATGACTATCGGACCTTGGTCAGAGGAAAGATTGTTCATACCCACCCTGACAAGATCAGGGAGATCTTAAAGCTGCCTCAACTGAAAGATGATCCAGACTCCTTCAATAGGAGAATGATGAGAACAGACAAGGGCCTGGATAAGATTCTAGAGGATATATGTATCCCTGGAGCCAGGTGGACCACTAGCACGAAGGGTGTCCCAATTCAACTCAAAAGAGAAGATCTCAAACCAGTCGCCAGAGGATGGCTGGACTTCATTGGGCATTCTCTGCTACCCACTAGCAACCGTTCTGAAGTCACTATTAGAAGAGTAGTGATGATCCATTGCATCATGATGGAAAAAGAAGTGGAAGTTCATCAACTGATTTCAACTGAATTCTACAAAATTGCAAACAAAAATTCCAAAGATGCCAGGTTGGCTTATCCAAGCTTGATTTCTATGCTCTGCAAGGACGCTGGAGTAAGGATGGGAATAACTGAGTATATCTCAGTTGAGCGGCCAATCACCAAAGCATCAATGGAAAAATAACAAGCACAGGATGATCCCATCAAGAAGAGAACACAGGAAATTCTCCCAGAAATCCCTCAATCTGAATACTGGGAGTATCTTGAAACATCTATTACCAAGATGCAAGAAGCTATGGAACAAATACAGAAAGAACAGAAGGAACAAAGTAGCATTCTTTGCTATTTGCTTAAAGAACAGGAGGAGCAAGGGCGTGATTTAAGGGAATTGAAGCGCCAGAAATTATCTCTTGAAGGACCAAGCACCCCGCAGATTAGAGGAACATCCACTTCCCAGAACAAAGGTTGTTAAATTCCAATCTTAGCCTTAACTCTGTGATAACTGTTTTTATTAGTTTTACCTTAGGAGTCATATAGTAGTAATTAGTATCTATATTTTTGATTTTATCCCCCAATTAAGCTATAATTTAATTTTATCATCATCATTAAACATGAATAAAATAGAAGAATTTCTTTAGAATAAGAGGCAATATTTTTTTCGAGTTTTTAATAAGGTAAATTCTAATTATTTATATGTGGTGGCAATGCTTTCTGTTTTTTGAATGAATGCTTGAACAGTGCATATGTCTTTTGAATTTGATGTTTAAGACTGTTAAATATGTTGGCTCTTGAAAGAATGATGAACATGAGACATGTTATTGATAATCTGAAAAATCATAAAAATGATTCTTGAAGCAAGAAAAAGCAGCAAAGAACAAAGCTTGCAAAAAAAAAAAAAAAGAAGAGAGCAAGCAGAAAAAGCCAATAACCCTTAAAACCAAAAGGCAAGGGTAAATAAAAAGGATCCCAAGGCTTTGAGCATCAGTGGATAGGAGGGCCTAAAGGAATAAAATCCTGGCCTAAGCGGCTAAACCAAGCTGTCCCTAACCATGTGCTTGTGGCGTGAAGGTGTCAAGTAAAAACTTGAGACTGAGCGGTTAAAGTCAAGGTCCAAAGCAAAAAGAAGAGTGTGATTAAGAACCCTGGACACCTCTAATTGGGGACTTTAGCAAAGCTGAATCACAATCTGAAAAGGTTCACCCAATTATGTGTCTGTGGCATTTATGTATCCGGTGGTAATACTGGAAAACAAAGTGCTTAGGGCCACGGCCAAGACTCATAAAGTAGCTGTGTTCAAGAATCAACATACTGAACTAGGAGAATTAACATCACTATCTGAATTCTGAGTTCCTATAGATGCCAATCACTCTGAGCTTCAATGGATAAAGTGAGGTGCCAAAACTGTTCAGAAGCAAAAAGCTACTAGTCCCGCTCATCTAATTAGAATCTGAGCTTCACTCCAAAAACTCTGAGATATTGTTGCTTCTTAAAATTATTTGTATTCTATTTTATTTATCTAGTTGCTTGAGGACAAGCAACAGTTTAAGTTTGGTGTTGTGATGAGCGGATATTTTATACGCTTTTTGGGGTTAATTTCATATAGTTTTTAGTGTGTTTTAGTTAGTTTTTAGTTTATTTTCAATAGTTTTTAGGCAAAATTCATATTTTTGGACTTTACTATGAGTTTGTGTGTTTTTCTGTGATTTCACGTATTTTCTGGCTGAAATTGAGGGAGCTGATCAAAAATCTGATTTAGGCTGAAAAAGGACTACTGATGCTGTTGGATTCTGACTCCCTGCACTCAAAGTGGGTTTTCTGGAGCTACAGAACTCCAAATGGCGCGCTTCCAATTGCGTTGTAAAGTAGACATCCAGGGCTTTCCAGAAATATATAATAGTCCATATTTTACTCAAGAATAGATGACGTAAACTGGCGTTCAACGCCAGTTCCATGTTGTTGTCTGGCGTCCAGCGCCAGAAACAAGTTACAAGTTGGAGTTCAACGCCAGAAAAGGATCCAAAGCTGGCATTGAATGCCCAAAACAACCCTATGCACGTGATTTGCTTAAGTCTCAGCCCCAGCACATACCAAGTGGGCCCCAGAAGTGGATTTCTGCACCATCTATCATAGTTTACTCATTTTCTGTAAACCTAGGTTACTAGTTTAGTATTTAAACAACTTTTAGAGATTTATTTTGGATCTCATGACATTTTAGATCTGAACTTTATACCTTTTGACGGCATGAGTCTATAAACTCCATTGTTGGGGGTGAGGAGCTCTGCTGTGTCTCGATGAATTAATGCAAGTATTTCTGTTTTCCATTCAAACATGCGTGTTCCTATCTAAGATATCCATTCGAACTTCAATATGAATGTGATGAACGTGACAATCATCATCATTCCTCCACGAACGCGTGCTTGACAACCACTTACGTTCCACCATAGAATGAATGAATATCTCTTAGATCTCTTAATCGGAATCTTCGTGGTATAAGCTAGATTGATGGCAGCATTCAAGAGAATCCGGAAAGTATAAACCTTGTCTGTGGTATTCCGAGTAGGATTCAGGGATTGAATGACTGTGACAAGCTTCAAACACGCGAGTGCTGGGCGTAGTGACAGACGCAAAAGGATAGTAAATCCTATTCCGGTACGACTGAGAACCTGCAGATGATTAGCCGTGGGGTGACAGCGCACCTGGACCCTTTTCACTGGAAGGATGGATGGTAGCCATTGACAACGGTGATCCCCCAACACACAGCTTGCCATAGGAGGACGTGCATGCGTGAATCAGAAAACAGAGGAAAGCAGAATTTAAGAAGACAAAGCATCTCCAAAACTCCAACATACTCTCCATCAGTGCATACAAGTATAATTTGTGTTCTGCCCTTTTATTCCTTGCAATCAAATTTGATAAGTGAATTATTTTATTATTTTCCTGACTAAGAGTTACAAGATAACCATAGATTGCTTCAGGCCAACATTCTCCGTGGGATCGACCCTTACTCACGTAAGGTATTACTTGGACGACCCAGTGCACTTGCTGGTTAGTGGTACGAGTTTTAAAAAGTGTGATTTACAATTCGTGCACCAGCTCTTTGGTCTTCTCTAAATTCATGAAGGAGGATGGAATGCTCTTGGTGTTCCACCCTTAGTTGTCCCATGTTGGAACTTATGCTCCTAGGGACGTGTTAATTTGCTCCCAATAATTTTGTGGAGGAGAGTGCATCCCTTGAGGCATCTCCGGGATTTTATGATGAGGAATTTCCTCATGCTCTTGTTGAGGTCCATGAGTGGGATCTCTTGCTTGCTCCATCCTTTTCTTAGTGATGGGCTTGTCCTCATCAATGAGGATGTCTTCCTCTATGTCAATTCTAGCTGAATTGCAGAGGTGACAAATTAGATGAGGGAAGACTAACCTTGCCAAAGTAGAGGACTTTTCTGTCACCTTGTAGAGTTCTAGGGATATAACCTCATGAACTTCCACTTCCTCTCCATTCATGATTCTATGGATCATGATAGCCCGGTCTATAGTAACTTCAGACCGGTTGCTAGTGGGAATGATTGAGCGTTGGATGAACTCCAACCATTCCCTAGCCAC
Source organism: Arachis hypogaea (assembly GCF_003086295.3). Classification (NCBI taxonomy): domain Eukaryota; kingdom Viridiplantae; phylum Streptophyta; class Magnoliopsida; order Fabales; family Fabaceae; genus Arachis; species Arachis hypogaea. Next base: position 69,939,373 of record NC_092054.1, on the reverse strand, counting down.
GGGCTTGAGGTCAAGCCTTCTTAGTTGAACCGGCTTGCCTCTTGAGTCTCTTTTCCACTAAGCTTCTTCCACACATATGTCCATGAGGATTTGGTCCAACCTTTGATCAAAGTTGACCCTTCTAGTGTAGGGCGTGCATCTCCTTGCATCATTGGCAAGTTGAGTGCCAACCTTACATTTTTCGAACTAAAATCTAAGTATTTCCCCCGAACCATTGTAAGCCAATTCTTTGGGTTCGGATTCACACTTTGATCATGGTTTTTGGTGACCCAAGCATTAGCATAGAACTCTTGAACCATTAAGATCCCGACTTGTTGAATGGGGTTGTGAGAATTTCCCAACCTCTTTTTCGAATCCCATGTCGGATCTCCGGATATTCACTCTTTTTGAGCTTGAAAGGGTCCTCAGGGATCACCTTCTTCTTGGCCACAACTTCATAGAAGTGGTCTTGATGGACCTTTGGGATGAATTTCTCCATCTCCCATGACTCGGAGGTGGAAGCAATTGCCTTCCCTTTCCTCTTTCTAGAGGTTTCTCCGGCCTTAGGTGCCATAAATGGTTATGGAAAACAAAAAGCTTTAGCTTTTCCCACATCAAACTTAGAATGGTTGCTCGTCCTCGAGCAAAAGAAGAAAGAAAAGAGTAGAAGAAGAAGTAATGGAGGAGATGGAGGGTTGGTGTAGGTTCCGCCAAGTTGGAGAAAAGTATGTATGATGTGTGAAAATGAAGGTGGTGAGGAGGGGTATTTATAGTTTAAGAGAGAGGGGGTATTCGTGTATTAGGGGTTGGGTTTGGGAGGAAAAGTTGTTTTTGAATTTGAATTGTGAGGAGGTGATTGGTGAAGAGGTGATGGGGAAGAGAGATGGAGGTGATTGGTGAAGGGTATTTGGGGAAGAGTGTTATTGGTAAGTGTGAAGAAGAGAGAGAGTGAGTTGAGGCAGGTGGGGATCTTGTGGGGTCCATAGATCTTGAGGTGTCAAGGATTTCTCATCCCTGCTCCATTCTGCTGTGTAAACGCCCCTTCACTACAAGAAAAAGTAATATTTGTAACAAAAAAAAATTGTTACAAAAAATCAAAATTTTGAAACAAAAGGATTTTGTAACAAAAAAAGGGGCCGTTGTAGTATGTCCCGTTACAAAAAATTTTTGTAACAAAAAATGGAACTGTTTCAATTCAAAGTAATATTTTGTAACAAATTTTTCTGATGCAAAAAATCAAAAGTTGTTACAAAAGTGATAACAAATTTTGATCTTCAAAATATTTTTGGTGACAATATATTTTTTCCATCATAAAATTTTGTTACAAAATATAACTTGATTTTGTAACATTTTTTTCTTTAGTTACAAAATACTATTTATTTTGTAATAATTTTTAATACAAATTATACACATAATTTGTCAAATTATATTTTTTTAATTAATTAATATATAAACTAATTTACTCAACAAGTCAATATTTATATAATATATAATAACATAAATAGTTCAAATATCTTTTATTTAACTAAGATTGTTTTATAAATCTTCAACATATAAATTTTAAAGTACAAACTAACAAGATACATTGAAGAACCCTAATGTAGATACATAGGACAAGAAAAATAAGGAATTATAAATCTCCAAAATGTAATAAGTGCCACACACCATCATGTTCATACAAGTTCCATCATGTATGAACAAGGAATTACAAACTCCATCATATTCATCCAGCTCCTTTCTCATGGAGAAACTTCTAATAAGTACCACACAAGTGCCACACACCTGAAAAGTTCACCAACTAAAAAACACATAGCTTAAATTCAAATCAAATCAATAATATTTTAAAGTACAACCCTACTTCTCAAAATTTTTAAAAATTCAGAGAGTGCTTCTTATGTTCCAAACTCTAGTGTGGATGCTCTATGGGTCACATTCTTACACCAGATTTGGTTCCAACTCAATCAGGTTAATATGAAACTTTATAGGAATTTTACAAGTTGCTACTACAATAGGGTGCCACAATAAAAAGCCTAAAAAGTGCAATCACTTAGTAAATTCATATAAAAATTATCATATAACTAAAAGTTTATGGTGAACTACAAGGGTTTTTAACTTCATACTATAATTAAAACAAGAATGTACAAATTTATTAATTTTTACATAATTTTTGCGCAAAAAGCTTATTTCAAAAATCATACAATTTTATCTATTGAACCAAATGACTTGAAACTTCACAGGGGACAACTAGGCTCATAAAAACAAACTACTCAAATTGGTTCCAAGTGAAAAGTAATTGCGGTTTGTTATGATCACACAACATTTTCTACCACATGCATCTATCTAAACAAAACAAGACAAATTTGCATACAAAGTATTGAGAGAAAAAGTACAAAGTATGGTACCATTTTGTTATGTTTCAATTTCAACAAATTAAACCAAACAAATGAATTAAATAAGAAAGACTATATAGTCAAGTGCTAGTTGTAGATAACAGTTCCATAAAATAATATGGAAGTACCATTATCAGTGTTTTCCTTGAAACGTTGACAAGAAATACGCTATTGCCTGCTGCCTCCAAATACCTCACTCGTTTATCAAAATCCAATAATCGAATGCTCCTCCTATGGTACTCGTTTAAAGAAATTGCTGAACAAAGTCCAATTGCTAAAACTAAACAATTCTAAATTCCAATAAATGATTTTTGCAGAAGTTGCTTAGAGAACATATATACATAGACACACGGATTAAAGCATTCTAAGAGAGACATATACCCGATGGAAATTCCTTGTTGTAGATATACAAATATGGGTATGGCTGCATAAGAAAAGAGCATAAAGAAATTAGAGATGCAACTAACAATAGAAAGTAGAACTCAATAAGAAACACAAATATCCCCCTTATGGTCAATTTCTTAATAGAAAGTAGAATTCAATAAGCAACTACTATCTTAACATCTGGATTCTTTTCTTTTCGTTCCTTAATAAATCTATAGATAACAAACAAATAGATGCAGAAAATTTTTCTTATTCTTTCAATACTGCATATGAAATTCATGAGTTCTAAAATTGGTTCCAAGTGAAAAGCAATTGCAAATTGGGAGTTTTATACACTTAGAAAGTTGACTACCCTTTTTTTAACAAATCTTGGAAACTCATTAATGGTCACATTCTAAAGTTCATAAGCCACTCACCTCAATTCCACTACCACATGCATCCATCTAAATAAAACAAGACAAATTTGCATACCTCTATAAAGCAAGTTATGTTAGTGGATGAAAATTTTTTGGTTATGACAACAGAGCTCCTAAGAAATCTTAGCTGCTCCTCAACTCCCTTGAGCTTGCCCTTCCCTCCTATCCGAAGCTCCTGATGGAAATCAATGACAACAATATTTTCAAAAATTAAAGGAAATCAAAATCAGAGGGGAGAACGCCCTTACCGGTAGTGAATCCCGGCGAGGCAGCGTTGTTTTTCGGTGATAGGGGCTCAGTGACGCAACCCTTAACAGCGGCGATGATGGTGACTCCACGAATGGCGACTGGGCGTAGCAGGGCGAACAACGCCTCCTCCTTTTTCATGCGTCTTCCAATCTCCACGCGTCTGTCTCTCCTGTGCGTCCTCAGCGTCGTCCGTGATGGGAGATGCAACGGCGGTGGAAGCTGGCAACGACCCGCTCGCGATGAAGACGATGACGGCGGCGGATTCCCTCGGCGACAGCAGAACACGAACTGACGGCGGCGATGGAGGCACAGCGGCGCTCCTTCCTCGCAGAGCTCTTCCTCTCGCTCAACGTCTCCTCCTTCCGGACGGCGACATGACGGTGCAGCGGCAGTGTTGCCCGCCGGCGCCGTCCTCCCTCTTCCCCCTCTCCTTCTCTTGCTCTCTGATTCCAGCTTCCCCCTTTCTTTTTCTTTCTTTCCCTCTCCGTTTTTCCCTTTCTCTTGCTGTGCGTGTGTTTTTGTGTTGTGTGTGTGCATTTGGGGAAAGGGGGTGTGGTGGCTGGAAGATTTTAGGGTTAAAGGTGAGTGAGTGAGTGAGTGTGTGTGGATAGGGTTAGGATAAAATTAGAGTTAGAATTTTTAATTTGAGAATTAGGGATTGTTTTTGAAAAAATATAAAATTAGAAATTTTTAGATAAATTAAAATTTGGTAATTTTAATTAAATAATTAATTTTATCACTTTGATTTAATTACTTTTTGAAATAATTTTTTGAAAATAAAATTATGAATAACTATAATAAATTATAAATAATTTATTATTTATTTTTTAACAATTAGATATTTTACAGGTTTAATAATGAGTGTTGAGTTATGATGGGTTTAAGATTTTAGTAGAGAGAAGGAAAAAATCAGAATTCTATATTTTATTTTTAAGGAAGTTTTTAAAAATTTATTTAAATGTAAAAATATGTTAAATTTTAGAGTGGTAATAAAATAAAAAATAATATTTGTTATAAATTTATTTTAAATAAGAGAAGGAAGGTCACCACCAATGAGTTATAACTCAAATGGTATAGTCTTCTCATACTCATCTAAGAGATGCGCGTTCGAGTCTTTCTATCTTTGGTATAAAAAGAGAGAGAGAGAAAGAAGGAGGGTGACCCAGCAAGCGGTAGAATGAAGAATGAAAGTGAGGATTACAATTAGTAAAAATTATATATTAGTTTTATAAAAAAATATAAAATAATATATACCATTTTTAAAATTAATCATTTAATCTTGAATTTTTTATAAAAAATAATTAATTAATACAAATAATATTTTAAAAAATTAAAATTTTAAAACAAAATAAAATTATCTTAAAGATTTAAATATTTTAAAATAATTTTTTTAGTTACGAAAATTTTTTTTTAATAAAAAATAAGGTAATATAGTAATTACAAATTAATTTTAATTTAATAATAATTATATAAAGATATTATTTAACTATAAATTCTTAAATTATTTTTAAATAAATATCCTAATTTTAAGAATTAGAGTAATTAAATTAATTATTCTTAAAATATTATTTTATTATTAATTTATAATTATTTTTAAATAAATACTAATTAAAATAAAATTGGAGATAATCAAGTTAATTTTTTTATTCATAAAATTTAAAGTATTAAATTCAAAAATCTTAAATATTTAAATTAAATTATATAAAATTTTTATATTTTTTTCAATTACTAAAACTTTAAATTATAAATAAGAAAAAACTTGTTTAATATAAATCTCTAAAAATTCATTTTGAATAAATATAATAAATCATAAATAACTTATTATTTAATTTTTAAAGTAATTTTAAACTCAAAGTATCATTAAATTGACTTAAATATTTTTAGTAAAATAAATTTTTGAATATAAAATCTTAAATAAATATAATAAATCATAAATAACTCATTATGTTAATTTTCAAAAATTTGAAGTCTTACATTTAATATGTTGAAACAAAATTTTTTATTAGTTACAAAAATATTGTATTTTGTGAAAAATTAATTTTTTGTTACAAAATATTTAGAACTTTTGAAACAAATAGATATTTTGTTACAAAATATTTTAAACTTTTGAAACAAAACAACAATTTCATATGAAAGCCAACGTAATTTGTAACAAAAGAAATCACGTTGTTACAAAATATTCAAATGTTTTGTAACAAATTTTCTTGTTGTTACAAAATATTCTTATTTTGTAACAATAACTAATTATTGTTACAAAAAAATCTTAATTTGTAACAATTTTAAATTTGATACAAATTTTTTGTTACAAATGTTCCATTTTCTTGTAGTGCTTGGAGTGCCAATCCTGGCGTTAAACGCCAGGTTGCTGCCCATTTCTGGCGTTTAACGCCAGCTTTTCTTCCCTTTTTGGCGTTAAATGCCAGCTTGTTGCCCTTTTCTGGCGTTAAACGCCCATAATGGTGCCAGACTGGGCGTTTAACGCCCATTCTGCTACCCTTACTGGCGTTTAAACGCCAGTAAGCTCTTCCTCCAGGGTGTGCTGTTTTTAATGCTATTTTTCATTCTGTTTTTGCTTTTTCAGTTATTTTTGTGACTTCACATGATCATCAACCTAAAAAAATATAAAATAACAATAGAAAATAAATAGATAAAATTGAATAAAATTGGGTTGCCTCCCAATAAGCGCTTCTTTAATGTCAATAGTTTGACAGTGGGCTCTCATGGAGTTTCACAGATATTCAAAGCATGATGATGGCTTCCCAACACCAAACTTAGAGTTTGAATGTGGGGGCTCTGTTTGACTCTGCTTTGAGAGAAGCTTTTCATGCTTCCTCTCCATGGTTACAGAGGGAGATCCTTGAGCCTTAAACACAAGGTAGTCCTCATTCACTTGAAGGACTAACTCTCCTCTGTCAACATCAATCACAGCTTTTGTTGTGGCTAGGAAGGGTCTGCCAAGGATGATGGATTCATCCATATTCTTCCTAGTTTCCAGGATTATGAAATCAGTAGGGATGTAAAGGCCTTCAACCTTCACCAAGACATCCTCTACAAGTCCATAAGCCTGTTTCCTTGAATTGTCTGCCATCTCTAGTGAGATTCTTGTGGTTTGCACCTCAAGGATCCCTAGTTTCTCCATTACAGAGAGGGGCATGAGGTTTATACTTGACCCCAAGTCACACAGAGCCTTCTCAAAGGTCATGGTGCCTATGGTACAAGGTATTGAGAACTTTCTGGGGTCCGGTTTCTTCTGAGGTAATTTCTGCCTAACCAATGTATTCAGTTCATTGATGAGCAATGGAAGTTCATTCTCCCAAGTCTCATTACCAAATAACTTGGCATTCAGCTTCATGATTACTCCAAGATACTTAGCAACTTGCTCTTCAGCAATATCTTCATCCTCTTTAGAGGAAGAATACTCATCAGAGCTCATGAATGGCAGAAGTAGGTTCATTGGAATCTCTATGGTCTCTATATGAGCATCAGATTCCTTTGGGTTCATTGGAATCTCTATGGTCTCTATATGGCCAGGGGACGTCCATTGAGGTCTTCTTCAGTAGAAATCACTGCCTTTCCCTCCTCTATGCATTCGGCAATGTGGGACGTGTTTATAGCCTTACACTCTCTCCTGGGATTCTCTTCTGTATTGCTTAGGAGAGCATTAGGGGGAGTTTAGTAATTTTCTTGCTCAGCTGACCCACCTGCGCCTCCAAATTTCTAATGGAGGACCTTGTTTTAGTCATGAAACTTAGTGTGATTTTAGATAGATCAGAGACTATGGCTACTAAGCTAGAGAGACTCTGCTCAGAATTTTCTGTCTGTTGCTGAGAAGATGATAGAAAAGGTTTGCTATTGCTAAACCTATTTCTTCCACCACTATTGTTGTTGAAGCCTTGTTGAGGCTTCTATTGGTCCTTCCATGAGAGATTTAGATGATTTCTCCATGAAAGATTATAGGTGTTTTCATAGGGTTCTCCCATGTAATTCACCTCCGCCATTGTAGGATTCTCAGGATCATAAGCTTCTTCTTCAGAGGAAGCCTCCTTAGTACTGCCTCATGCAGCTTGCATATTAGACTAACTCTGAGAAATCATATTGACTTGCTGAGTCAATATTTTGTTCTGAGCCAATATGGCATTCAGAGTATCAATCTCAAGAACTCCTTTCTTCTGAGTTGTCCCATTGTTCACAGGATTTCTTTCAGAAGTGTACATGAATTGGTTATTTGCAACCATTTCAATGAGTTTCTGGGTTTCTTCAGGCGTCTTCTTCAGATGAAGAGATCCACCAGCAGGGTTGTCCAATGACATCTTGGACAGTTCAGACAGACCATCATAGAATATACATATGATGCTCGATTCTGAAAGCATGCTAGAAGGACACCTTCTGATCAATTGCTTGTATCTTTCCCAAGCTTCATAGAGGGATTCGCCTTCCTTCTGTCTGAAGGTTTTCACTTTCACTCTAAGCTTACTCAATTTTTGAGGTGGAAAGAACTTTGCCAAGAAGGCATTGACCAGCTTTTTCCAAGAGTTCAGAATTTCTTTAGGTTGTGAGTCCAACCATGTCCTAGCTCTGTCTCTTACTGCAAAGGGGAAAAGCATAAGTCTGTAGACCTCAGGGTCAACCCTATTGGTCTTGACAGTGTCACAGATTTGCAAGAATTCAGCTAGAAACTGATGAGGATTTCCATGATACTTGTAATTCTGCTGCATCAGAGAAACTAATTGAGGCTTAAGCTCAAAGTTGTTTTCTCCAATTGTAGGAATTGAGATGCTCCTTCCACAGAAGTCAGAAGAGGGTGCAGTGAAGTCACCAAGCATCTTCCTTGAATTGTTGGCATTGTTGTTATTTTTGGCTGCCATGTCTTCTTCCTTTTCAAAAATTTCTGTCAGGTCCTCTCCAGAAAGTTGTGCTTTAGCTTCTCCTAGCTTCCTCTTCAAGGTCCTTTCAGGCTCAGGATCAGCTTCAACAAGAATACCTTTGTCTTTGTTCCTACTCATATGAAAGAGAAGAGAACAAGAAAGTATGAAATCCTCTATGTCACAATATAGAGATTCCTTGAGGTGTAAGAGGAAAATAGGAACAGAGGGATGAGGTAGGTAGGTAAGAATTCGAACATATGAAGAAGGAGAGATAGTCCGAACTGCTAATTGAGGAGGAGTGTAGTCCTTAAATAGAAAAAGGTGAGGAGGAAGAAGAATTTTCGAAAACAAAATTAAAAATTTAAATTAATTAAAAGGAATTTTGAAAAAGTGGTTGATGGTTTTCGAAAATTAATAGTGAGAAAGTAGTTAAGTGATTTTGAAAAAAGATTTTGAAATTAGCAATAAAAAAGATATGATTGAAAATTATTTTGAAAAAGATGTGATTGAGAAGGTATGATTGAAAAACAATTTGAAAAGATTTTAAATTAATGATATGATTGGAAATTAATTACTTGGCTAACAAGAAATTTAAAAGATATGATTCTAAAATTCAAATATTGAATCTTTCTTAATAAGCAAGTAACAACTTGAAATTTTTGAATAAAATCATTAATTGTAGCAAGGATTTTCAAAAATATTGAAAAATAATTTAAAAATTTTGATTTTAAAAAAGATATGATTGATAAGAGAGGATATGAAAAAGATAAGATTTTGAAAAATTAGTTTTAAAACTTTCAAAATTGAAAAAGATTTGAATTGAAAACAAAATTACCTCCTTGCTGCTATCCTGGCGTTTAAACGCCAGTTTTCCTTCTTCACTGGGCGTTTTGAACGCCTAGCTTTTTCTCTATAATTCCTCTACTGCATGATCTGAATCTTCAATTCTCTGTGCTATTGACTTGAAAAGATATATTTTTGAATTTTTTTAATGATGAGAGAGAAAAACAACAGAATGAAATTAAACATGAAAAACTAAGGTTAAATAAACAATGCATGCAAGAACACATTTTTGAAAATTTTTCAGGAAAACAAAGACATGCAAGACACCAAACTTAGAAGTTTGTATACTAGGGACAATAACAATTTGAAAGTGCATATGAAAAATAACAAAAGACACAAAACAAGAGAATTTAAAGATCAGACCCAATAAAATCACCAAGAACGACTTGAAGATTATTGAAGAACCTAATGCATATATTCGAAAAATACAGGAACATTAAAAAATTAAAAACATGCAAGACACCAAACTTAAAATGTGACACTAGACTCAAACAAGAAACATAAATTAATTTTTTTTTGTATTTTTCAAAAATTATTTGGAAAAAGAAAATAAGGAATTCAAAATTCTTAATGAGAATTCCAGGAATCATGCAATGTTAGTCTGAAACTCCGGTCTAGAAATTAGACATGGCTTACTAGCCAGCCAAGCTTTCAGTGAAAGCTTTGGTCTAAAACACTAGACATGGCCAATGGCCAGCCAAGCTTCAGCAAACATTACATACAACAACTAAATTGATGAGAAAGACAAAGAAGCTCTTCTAAGGATAAGTGAAACCTCGGTCCAAAAAAAAATTAGACATGGCTTAACAGCCAGCCAAAATTCAACGTATCTCATGAAACTCTAGAATTCATTCTTAAAAACTCTGAAGAACAAATTTATTTTTGAAAATTTTTTTTTCGAAAATAAAAAGCTAAAAAAAATAAAATTACCTAATCTGAGCAACAAGATGAACCGTCAGTTGTCCAAACTCGAACAATCCTCGGCAACGGCGCCAAAAACTTGATACACAGAATCGTGATCGCACACTTTTCACACAACTCCGTGCAGCTGACCAGCAAGTGCACTGGGTCGTCCAAGTAATACCTTACGTGAGTAAGGGTCGATCCCACGGAGATTGTTGGCTTGAAGCAAGCTATGGTCATCCTTGTAAATCTCAGTCAGGCGGATTCAAATGGTTATGGGATTTTGAAAATTAAAATATAATTAAAACAGAAAATAAGATAGAAGCACTTATGTAATTCATTCATGGGATTTCAGATAAGCGTATGAAGATGCTTTATTCCTTCTAAACCTCTGCTTTCCTATTGCCTTCATCCAATCATTCATACTCCCTTCCATGGCTAGCTGTATGTTGGGGGATCACCGTTGTCAATGGCTACCATCCGTCCTCTTAGTGAAAATGGTCCAAATGCACTGTCACCGTACGGCTAATCATCTGTCGGTTCTCACTCATGTTGGAATAGGATCCATTGATCCTTTTGCATCTGTCACTATGCCCAACACTCGCGAGTTTGAAGCTCGTCACAGTCATCGCATCCCAAATCCTACTCGGAATACCACAGACAAGGTTTAGACTTTCTGGATCTCAGGAATGACCGCCAATAATTCTAGCCTATACCACCAAGGTTCTAATCTTAGATTAGAAACCCAAGAGATATGTATTCAAGCTCGTTTTCATGTAGAACGGAAGTGGTTGTCAGGCACGCGTTCATAGGTGAGAATGGTGATGAGTGTCACTAGTTCATCACATTCATCATGTTGAAGTGCGAATGGATATCTTGGAGAAGAAGTAGGCGTGAATTGAATAGAAAAACAATAGTAATTGCAATAATTCATGAAGAACAGCAGAGCTCCACACCTTGATCTATGGGGTGTAGAAACTCCACCGTTGAAAATACATAAGTGAAAATAGGGTAGACATGGCCGAGTGGCCAGCCTCCCATGGAGGTCTCAGAACATAAAAACTACATAATGTGTTCCAGAGATGATCCGAAGATGAAAATACAATAGTAAAAGGTCCTATTTATAATGAACTAGTAGCCTAGGGTTTACAGAAATAAGCAATTAATGCATAAATCCACTTCCGGGCCCACTTGGTGTGTGCTTGGGCTGAGCATTGAAGTTTTCACATGTAGAGACTTTTCTTGGAGTTAATCGCCAGCTTTGGTGCCAGTTTGGGCGTTTAACTCCAGTTTTTATGCCAGTTCTGGCGTTTAACGCCAGAATAGGGTAGAAAGTTGAGGTTTAAACGCCAGTTTGCATTATCAAATCTCGGGTAAAGTAATGACTATTATATATTACTGGAAAGCCCAGGATGTCTACTTTCCAAAGAAATTCAGAGAGCGCCAATTTGGCTTCTTTAGCTCCAGAAAATGCATTTAGAGTGCAGGGAGGTTAGAATCAAACAGCATCTGCAGTCCTTTTTCAGCTTCCGAATCAGATTTTTGCTCAGGTCCCTGAATTTCAGCTAGAAAATACCTGAAATCACAGAAAAACACACAAACTCATAGTAAAGTCTAGAAATGTGATTTTTATTTAAAAACTAATAAAAATATAATAAAAAGTAACTAAAACATACTAAAAACTACCTAAAAACAATGTCAAAAGCATATAAATTATCCGCTCATCAATTACTCGGAGCAGTATTAAGATGGCACATATGGGGGAGGCTTTATATCGAACTGCCCAGGATCTTCCCATTCATGCAACAAATGCTTTTATGGAGGAGGCTAAATTAGAGTTTGACAGAATCAAGGGGTTGAAGGAGGAGCTTGAGGTGAAGGTGGTGAAGCTGGAAAAAGAGTTGGAGTGTGAGAAGACTCGGGCTACTGCTGCGGTGGCTTCTGTGAACTTGGTTGAGGAGATAGCTTTGAAGCATAAAGAGATCTATGTCCTAACTTATGGGGAGATGATAGAGCTCAAGGAGAGGTTGAAATCTGCCTAGGCCGACTATGCCGAGCTCCAGGGTCATCTTGTAGGTAGCGTGAATGCTGCTTATGAGAATTTGAAGGCTCAGGTTCGAGTTCTTGCGCCCGATCTCGACCTTACCCTATTTAGCTTGGACAACACTGCAGTGGATGGTAAGATTGTCCCTGATGGCTCGGATGATGATGATGTGGATGTAGACCCTCCTCCTGTGCCATCTGCCAAGGCCCTTGCTGCCCCGGCTTCTTCAGTTCCTGCTACTGAGGTCGGCCAGCCCGAGTCTGACACTGACGTCCAGATCTTGAACCGGGATAATGGGACTGTAGATGAAGTACCTCTTTAGACTCGTCCTTCTTTGCCCCAAGATACTGCTACTGGGGAGTCCTTGCATCCTTTATAGTTTTTCTTTATGTATTGTGTATAGCCCGATCTGTGGGCTTTTGAACTCTTTATTTTTTGTAACTTGTGGTCTTGACTTGGATATTTTGGTTGCTTTTCTATAGCAACTCTATGTAGAAAAACAAATTAGCATTTTGAGCTCTCAGAGGTCGACTTCTTGGGTGGCCTCTTGAGCCTTTTGTTATAGTGGCTTTGTTCCTTTGCGATATGCTTGTTTGTTATAGTGGCTTTGTTCCTTTGCGATATGCTTGTCTGCATTTTTTGACACTTTTCTGGAATCTTGAGAGTGTTAGAATCTTACTGTCTGACCTCTTTTGATTGCCTTTGTGCTTTATTTCCTGCTTTAGTTGAAGCTAGCTTTGTTCAACTAGTCTTTTTTGCATTCTTTCATATAATACTTGTAGATTGATTTTATTGAGGTCATGGCTTTCTAGGTTTGACTTGAATCTCTTATAGTGCATGCCTTTTGTCGGCCGATTTCTTCATCTCAGTCTGTTCGAAGTTATTTCTAGTAATCCATTTTATTTGGACCTTTGCCAGGTATCTTTTATGGATTACTTTATAACTTTTTGTAGTTTGTCGGGCTGACTTCATCATGTCGGTCCCTTCTAAGTTATTTCTACTAATCCATTTTATTTGAACCTTAGTCAGGTCTCTTTTATGGATTATTTTTTATAACTTTTGTAGTTTTGTCGGGCCGACTTCATCATGTCGGTCCCTTCTAAGTTATTTCTAGTAATCCATTTTATTTGGACCTTTGTCAGGTCTCTTTTATGGATTACTTTTTATAACTTTTGTAGTTTTGTCGGGCCGACTTCATCATGTCGGTCCGTTCTAAGTTATTTCTAGTAATCCTCTTTTTTAGGGATGGCCAGGCCTCTTTCTAGGGATTACTTTTTATAACTTTTGTTGTTTGTAGTCGACTGGTCCGACTTCTTTATGTCAGTCCGTTTTTAAGTTATTTCTAGCAATCCATTTTTATTGAGGCCTCGTCAGGTCTCTTCCTATGGATTACTTTTTGATAACTTCTTGCATTATTCTATTTTTGCTTTTCATCTTGCCGATTTTGTAGAATTTGAGTTTGATCCTCACTTGGTCGACCTTTGATGAATTCAGTTTTCATCTTTGTTGATCTTTATCGTGATCGAGCAGTGAGTTTGGTTTTCATTTTTTGCCGATCTGTAGCTTTATAATCGGGCGATGAATTTTTTGCGTTTCAGATTAATGCGTCTTGATAAGGAGGATTTGTAGAAAATCTGAAAAAGCTTTATAGAAAATATGCAAATATATACATGTGGGTGTTTACCCTTCTAAGTCGGGTAATTTTATAGATCTTGGCGTGGTGCCTCGTTAAAAAACCTTTTCAGGAAAAAGAGTGCACCTTGACTTAAGATCTTTATTACCTCTAACTTTAATACCTTCTTAGGTTGCAGGCATGCCATGACCTTGGTAGCTCTCGCCCTTCTAGTTCGGACACCCTGTAGTAGCGTTTTCCTAGTACCTCTGTGACTCGGTAGGGTCCTTTCCAATTAGCTGCTAGCTTCCCCTCTCCCGGTCGACTTGTTCCGATATCATTTCGGATTAGGATGAGGTCGTTGCTGGCAAAGCTTTCCTGTACTACCTTTTGATTGTATCTTGAGGCCATTCAATGTTTTAACGCCTCTTCTTTGATCCGAGCTCTTTCTCGGATTTCTGGATGTAGGTCGAGTTTTTCCCTTTAAAGTTGGGAGTTGGCCTCTTCGCTGTAGTGGATCACTCTGGGCGATCCTTCTTCGACCTCCACTAGGATCATTGCCTCCGTTCCGTAAGCTAATCGGAAAGGTGATTCCTTTGTGGTGGAGTGTGGAGTTATCCGATATGCACATAGGACTTGTGAGAGCTCCTCAGCCCAGGCTCCCTTCATGTCCTGTAATCTCCATTTTAACCCAGCCTTATGACTTTGTTGGCAGCTTCTTCTTGTCCATTAGCCTGGGGGTGTTCTACGGATGTGAATTGGTGCTTTATTTTCAAGTCGGCCACCAATTTTCTGAAGCTTGCGTCTGTAAATTGGGTGCCATTATCTGTGGTTATGGAGTATGGAACCCCAAACCTTGTGACAATGTTTCTATATAGAAGTTTTCTACTTCTTTGAGCAGTGGCGTTAGCTAGGGGCTCTGCCTCAATCCACTTTGTGAAATAATCTACCCCAACAATGAGGAACTTGACCTGTCCTGATCCTTGGGGGAAGTGCCCAAGGAGGTCGAGTCCCCATTTTCTGAATGGCCAGGGTGAGGTTACACTGATGAGTTCTTCTGGTGGGACGATGTGGAAATTAGCGTGTTTCTGACATGGTGGACATGTCTTTACGAACTCTGTTGCTTCCTTTTGTAAAGTTGGCCAATAGAATCCGACTCGGAGTACTTTTTTGGTGAGGGCTTGTGCTCCGAGATAGTTGCCACAGATACCACTGTGTATCTCTTCTAAAACTTCCTTTGTGTTGGAAGTCGGCACACATTTTAACAGTGGTGTTGAAATCCCTCTCTTGTATAGAGTATTGTTTATGATGGTGTAGTATTGTGCCTCCCATTTTAACCTCTTTGCCTCCTTTTTATCTGCAGGGAGTATTTCTATTTTGAGGTAGTTAATTATGGGCGTCATCCATCCTTGATCCAGACCCATTATGGCTAGGACCTTTTCTTCTTCCGAAATTGACAGGTTCTGTAGTATCTCCTGAATGAGGCTTCTATTGTTGCCCCCTGGTTTGGTGCTGGCTAGTTTTGAGAGTGCATCAGCTCGAGCATTCTGTTCCCGGGTATGTGGCGGACCTCGTATTCCCCAAGTTGTCCGAGCTGTTTCCTGGTTTTGTCCAAGTACTTTTTCATGGTGGGATCCTTGGCTTGGTAGCTTTCTGCTATTTGCGAGGTGACTACTTGTGAGTCACTGAAGATGATAAGCTTCTGAGCTCCGACCTCCTTAGCCAGCTTTAAACCAGCTAGTAATGCCTCTTATTCAGCTTGATTGTTTGAGGCAGGAAATTTGAACTTAAGGGAAAGTTCGATTTGGGTTCCCTGATTGCTTTCTATTATTACACCTGCCCCACTCCCGGTTTTGTTCGAGGAGCCGTCTACGTAGAGATTCCATTCTGTAGGAATTTCCGGGGTGTCAGTAAACTTTAGAATTTCCAGGTACTGTGATTTGATGGCTGTCCGCGCTTCATATTGAATGTCGTATTCAGACAACTCGACTGCCCATTGTAAGATTCTTCCTGCCAAATCTGTTTTCTGCAAAATGCCTTTTATGGGCTGGCTGGTCCGAACCTTGATGATGTGGGCTTGAAAATATGGGCGAAGTCGTCGAGATGTTAGTATGAGAGCATAGGTGAATTTTTCTATTTTTTGGTAGTTTAGTTCGGACCCTTGTAGTGCTTTGCTAATGAAGTATATAGGTTATTACCCGCTTTCATCCACTCTAACCAATGCTGAGGCTACTGCCCGATTTTCTACTGCGAGGTACAATACAAGTGGTTCTCCTTCCCGTGGCCGAGTTAGAATAGGTGGTTGTCCCAGAAACCTTTTGAAATCCTGGAAAGCTTGCTCGCACTCCATTATTCATTCAAACCTCTTTCCCTTCCTTAAAGTGGCGTAGAAGGAGAGAGATCTTATTGCTGATCCGGCTAGAAATCTAGACAAGGCTGCTAATCTTCCATTGAGTTATTGTACCTCTTTGACACAGGTCGGGCTCTTCATGTCGAGTATAGCCCGGCATTTATCCAAATTTACCTCGATTCCTCTTTGTGTGAGCATGAAACCCAAGAATTTGCTAGCTTCTACTGCGAAGGTGCATTTTGCAGGGTTAAGTCGTATGCCATGTCTTCTTATGGTGTCGAATACTTGGGTGAGGTCGGACAGTAATGATTCCTCGCTCTGTGTCTTTACTAACATGTCGTCCACGTATACTTCCATGACTTTCCCGATATGGTCTGTGAAGACTTTATTCATTAACCTTTGATAAGTGACTCCTGTATTTTTTAGTCCGAATGGCATGACGACGTAGCAGTAGTTTACTTTTGGGGTTAAGAAAGAAGTTTTTTCTTGATCAAGTGGGTACATTGGGATTTGATTATATCCCGAATAGGCGTCCATAAACAAGAGGTATTTGTATCTGGAGGAGGCATCCACCAGAGCATCGATACTTGGGAGTGGATAAGGATCTTTTGGGCAAGCTTTGTTGAGATCGGTGTAGTCAGTGCACATCTGCCACTTCCCATTTGATTTTTTCACCAAGACGACATTGGCTAGCCATAATGGGTACTTGACTTCTCTTATGAATCCTGCCTCTAGTAGAGCTTGTACTTGTTTTTCCACAGCTTGGGATCGTTCTGGCCTGAGCTTTCTACGTCTCTGCTGTACTGGCCAAGATCCTGGGTATACTGCCAGCTTATGGCACATTAGTTTGGGGTCTATGCCCGGCATGTCTGCGGCCTTCCATGCGAAGAGGTCGACATTATTTCTTAAGAACTGTGTGAGGGACTCCTTTACGTCTCTTTTTTAGGATTGTGCCGATATTGGTTGTTTTATTTGGGACATCTCCGATATGGACTTTTTCTATTTCGCCTTCGGGTTGTGGACGAAGTTCTTCCCGGCCTCGAACTCCCCCGACTTCGATGGTGTGGATTTCTTCTCCTCTACCTCTAAGGTTCAGACTTTCGTTGTAACAGCGGTGCGCTATCTTCTGGTCTGCTTTTATCGTAGCTATCCCTTCTGTGGTTGGGAACTTCATGCACAAATGTGGAGTCGAGACTACTGCGCCGAGCTGATTTAACATTGTCCGACCTATCAGGGCATTGTAGGCTGAACTCACGTTGACCACGATGTAGTCTATGTTGAGTGTTTTTCACCGGTTTCTTTTTCCAAAGGTTGTGTACAGTGAGATGTATCCAAGTGGTTAGATTGGAGTGTCTCCTAGCCCGAATAAGCTGTTTGGGTATGCTCTGAGTTCCTTTTCCTCTAGGCCGAGTTTATCGAAGGCAGTTTTAAACAGTATGTCAGCCGAGCTTCCCTGGTCCACCAGTGTGCGGTGGAGATTAGCATTGGCCAATATGATAGTGATGACCATGGGATCGTTATGTCCTGAGATGACGCCAGCTGCGTCCTCTTTGGTGAAGGTGATAGTGGGGAGGTCGGGTACTCCTTCTCCTCCCTCGACATCATATACTTCTTTCAGATATCTTTTACGAGATGATTTAGAGATTCCTCCTCCTACAAATCCTCCGTGTATCATGTGGACATGTCTATCCGGGGTACGAGGTGGTCGTTCAGTTCGTCCGACCTCTTCATCCCTTTTTCTTTTCCTTGCTCATTTGTTTTGCGGGCTAAGTATTGATCTAGTCTTCCCTCTCTCACTAATTTTTCTATGACATTCTTCAAATCGAAGCACTCGTTGGTGGGATGTCCATAGATTCGATGGTATTCACAGTATTTCGTCCGATTTCCTCCTCCTTTCTTGCTTTTGAGTGGGCGAGGTGGGGTATCTTTCAGTGTGGCATACTTCTCGATAAACATCTACAAGAGACACCCGAAGAGGGGTGTAATTATGGTATTTTTTGATCTTTTCCCCATGCTAATCTTCTTTTTTCTTGGACTCTTTATCCTTATCTCGTGAAGACTAGGAGAATCCAGACTTTGAGGTCTCTCCTAGTCGGGAGTTTTCCTCCATGTTGATGTACTTTTCTGCTCGCTGTTGCACTTTATTCAGAGATGTGGGATGTTTTTTCGATATGGAGTGACTAAAAGGTCCCTCTCGCAAGCCATTGATGAGACCCATAATGGCTACTTCTGTTGGTAGACTTTGTATATCTAGACATGCTTTGTTGAATCTTTCGATGTAGCTACGAAGACTTTCCCGATCTCCTTGCTTGATCCCTAATAGGCTTGGGGCGTGTTTAGTTTTGTCCTTCTGGATGGAGAATCTGGTTAGAAATTTTTTGGCTAAGTCGTCAAAGCTTGTGATGGACCTGGTGGGCAGATTGTCGAACCATTTAATTGCTGTCTTCGTCAAGGTAGTCGGGAAGGCTTTGCACCGAGTTGCATCTGAGGCATCAGTGAAATACATTCTACTTCTGAAATTATTGAGATGATGGCTGGGATTTGATGTGCCATCATACGGAGTCATGTAGGGGGTTTGAAGTCTTTTGGGATTTTGGCCTTCATGATTTCTTTGGTGAATGGGTCTTGATCCTTGCGGGGGCTATCTTCATGATTGGATCGGATAGTTTTAGCTTTGAGGTCGGCTTCAATCTTTAGAGCTTGTCCTCTAGCTCCCTTTGATATTCAACCTCATTTTCGAGTTGTTTGAGGCGATCTTGGAGTGCCCCCATGACTCCTGTGTTTAGTGAGTTCTTATCTTTGTTAGGCTGAGAAGTATCGTCTAGTGTGACCTCTGCGTTCTTATGCGGTGTTCTGTTCTCTAAATCAGAATTGTGGTCGTTGTCAAGGTTGTCTGCCATGATGATGGGATGACTTCCAGGTCCCCGGCAACAACGCCAATGTTCCGAGGGTTACCTGAAACTGTAGGTCGATCTCGGACGAGATCTTCTGTGCTGGTCAGAGATGGTGTATCTGACTTGTGGGTGGTGGCTGGTGTTGCCGCGTCTGACTTGTTAGATGGGTAATGCTGCTGATCCTTTGTCACCGGAGGGTGGTGGTACCTGCAAGGGACTCCGATGCCTAAGTTAGCAAGGGTATTAAGCAGGTATTTTGTAGAATCAGAGTATGAGTTATACCTGGGTACTCTAGTGTATTTATAATGTTTGTAGAGTGATCTTTCTGGGGATAAGATAGTTATCTTATCTTATCTTTGAGTGAAGTCATCTTTATCTTTAAGGGAACTGCCCTTATCCTTCTAGACTTGGGCTGCCTTTGGATTTGGGTCGCATTCCTCTATTTGGGCCTGCTTCGGGCCTCTATTCTTGATTTGGCCAACCTCTTTTAGAAGAGATCAGGGATTCCAGACCTAAACAGGTCGGTCGCTTTGTCTTTAAGCAGCCTGGGTCGTACATCTCGACCTAGGATATGAACAGAAAGTGTCAGAATTACCTTTTGATCTGCATGTACATACTCCGCATCAGACAGTTATAACTAGGTCAAGTTGTAGACAAGTAGGTTTCAAGCTTGAGGGTAGAGACTTTGTGCATGATTTGATCTGTTTACCAATGGTGGGGTTAGAGATGATTTTGGGGTTTGATTGGTTGTCGAAGAATCGGGTTTTGTTGGATTATTTTGAACGGACAATTAGGTTTATGCCAGACGGAGAAAATAGAGCAGTGGTAGCTACAGGATATTACCTGAACTTTGTAATGGTGCATTATAGTGGGGAGGAGTGTTAGGGTTATATTCTGTTGGTTGCTATGTGTTGGGTGATGCTCAGAACTTGGGTCATATACCGGTGGTTAGAGAATTTCCGGAAGTATTCCCGGAAGATATCCCTGAGTTCCCGCCTCAAAAGGAAATTGAATTTGCGATTGAATTGGTGCCGGGAGCCAGACCAGTATCGATTGTGCCTTATAGGATGGCTCCGATAGAGCTGGCAGAGTTAAAGACTCAGTTGGAAGAGCTTTTGAACAAGAGGTTCATTCGACCGAGTGTATCACCATGGGGAGCGCCAGTTTTATTGGTAAAGAAGAAAGATGGAAGAATGTGATTATGTGTGGATTACCGACAGCTGAACAAAGTGACTGTGAAGAACAAGTACCTACTGCTAAGGATAGATGACTTGATGGATCAATTACAAGGAGCTGGAGTGTTTTCCAAGATAGATTTGAGATCCGGTTACTATCAGATAAGGGTGAAGGAGGTTGATATTCCTAAGATTGCATTTAGAACATGCTATGGACACTACGAGTTTACGGTAATGTCTTTTGGGTTAACGAATGCACCTGCTGTTTTCATGGATTACATGTACAGAGTCTTTCCTCCCTTTCTGGACAAATTCGTGGTGGTTTTTATAGATGACATCTTAATTTATTCCAAGACGATGAAAGAGCATGAGGAGCACTTGAGGATTGTGCTGCAAATCCTAAAGAAGCGAAAGTTGTATGCTAACTTATCGAAGTGTAAGTTCTGGAAGGAGGAGGTAAAGTTCTTAGGCCACGTGGTGAGTAAAGGAGGAATAGCTGTAGATCCTTCTAAGGTAGAAGCGGTGATGGAATGGGAAAGACCGATGACTGTGACGGAGGTCAGAAGCTTCTTGGGTTTAGCTGGATATTACCGAAGATTCATTGAAGGATTTTCCCGGATTGCATTACCGATGACGAAGTTAACAAGGAAAGAAGTGCCATTCTTGTGGACGTCGGAGTGCGAAGAGAGTTTTCAGACTTTAAAGCAGAAGTTAACTTCAGCACCTGTTCTAATCTTACCAGAACCGCATAAACTGTTTGAGGTATATTGTGATGCGTCACTGAAGGGTTTGGGTTGCGTGTTAATGCAACATCGGAATGTGGTGGCTTACACATCGTGTCAGCTGAGACCGCATGAGGTGAATTACCCCACTCATGACTTGGAATTAGCGGCGATTATTTTTGCATTAAAGATTTGGAGGCACCACTTGTACGGAGTAAAGTTTAGCATCTTTTCTGATCATAAGAGTCTCAAGTACATCTTTGATCAGAAAGAGCTTAATATACGCCAGAGGAGGTGGATGGAGTTGCTTAAAGATTATGATTTCAAATTGAGTTATCACCCTAGAAAGGTGAACGTGGTAGCAGACGCTTTTAGTCGGAAATCTCTAACAATAGCTTGGATGAGGATTAAGGAAGATGAGCTAGTAGATAAGTTCATGGATCTTAAGCTAGACATTGGTGAAGTTGCCAGAAGAGCTTGCTTGAATCTGTTGTAGATCTCAAGTACGTTTAAGACAGAGATTCATAGGGCTCAGCAAGATGAGCAAAAGCTTCAACAATTGTTTCAACCAGTTGGTGATAAGAGGCGCAAAGAATTCACTAAGGATGATGAAGGGTTATGGAGATACAATGGAAGGATTTGCACACCGGATGTTGGGAGTTTGAGGTGAGACTTGCTGTCGGAAGCTCACAACAGTGGGTTTTCTATTCATCCCGGAAGCACGAAGATGTACTATGACTTAAAGAAGATGTTCTGGTGGCCTGGGATGAAGGGTGATGTAGCAACAGTGGTATCCAAGTGTCTAATTTGCCAGAAAGTGAAGATAGAGCATCATAAACTGTCGGGAATGCTACAACCACTTGAGATTCCTCAGTGGAAGTGGAAAGGAATTGCGATGGATTTCGTGATTGGCTTACCGAGAACTAGGTCGGGATTTGATGCGATTTGGGTTATCGTGGATCGCTTGACCAAATCCACTCATTTTCTGCCTATCCGAGTAAACTGTTCTATGGAGGAGTTGCCAAGATTATACATTAGGGAGATAGTAAGGTTGCATGGTGTGCCATCGAGCATAGTGTCGGACCGTGATCCCCAATTCACTTCAAGGTTTTGGGGAGCTTTCCAAAGAGCTTTCGGTACAAAGCTGGTGCATGAAATTGTGATTCACACTTTTCACAACTCCGCACAACTAACCAACAAGTGCACTGGGTCATCCTAGTAATACCTTACGTGAGTAAGGGTCGATCCCATGGAGATTGTCGGCTTGAAGCAAGCTATGGTCATCTTGTAAATCTCAGTCAGGCAGATTCAATTGGTTATGAGGTTTAAATAATTAAAAGATAAATAAAACATAAAATAAAATAAAGATACTTATGTAATTCATTGGTGGGAATTTCAGATAAGCATTTGGAGATGCTTTGTCGCCTCTAAACCTTTGCTTTCCTATTGTCTTCTTCCAATCATGCGTGCTCCCTTCCATGGCAAGCTGTATGATCCTGTCGGATGAAAAATACCAGGTACGATCTCTGCACGGGTAACTAACTGTCAGATTTCTCGTCTCGGATGAAAAATACCAGGTATAGCTACCGCACCGCTAATCATCTGTTGGTTCTCACTAGCGTCGGAATAGGACCCTTGTCCTTTTGCACACTGTCACTGCGCCCAACATTCGCAAGTTTGAAGCTCGTCACAGTCATCCCTTCCCAGATCCTACTCGGAATACCACAGACAAGGTTTAGACTTTCCGGATCTCAGGAATGCTGCCAATGGTTCTAGCCTATACCACGAAGGTTCTGATCTCAGATTTGGATGCTCTGTTGTCAGGAGAGACGATGCGAATAGTGGATTAGAGGCCTAAGAGAATATACTCTGGCTGTTGTCTAATGACTACGTTAAACATCATGTAGACCGCTTGTGGTTGTCAGGCACGCGGATCTTGGCTAAGCGGGTAACGAAGATAGTGGGTGATTGTCACGGGTCACCCCTTCATTCTGACTTAACTGAATTAAGTACGAGATTATATCTTGGAGAAGAAGTAGGCGTGAATTGAAAGAGAAACAAGAGTACTTGCATTAATTCATGAAGAACAGCAGAGCTCCGCACCTTAATCTATGAGGTGTGAAAACTCCACCGTTGAAAATACATAAGAGAAAATAGTCTAGACATGGTCGAATGGCTAGCCTCCATTGTCTAAGGACTAAACATCCAGAGATGATAAAAGTCCTCTAATACAATAGTAAAAAGTGCTATTTATACTAAACTAGTTACTAGGGTTTACAGAAAATGAGTAACTAAGTGCAGATAGTGCAGAAATCCACTTTTGGGGCTCACTTGGTGTGTGCTTGGGATGAGCATTGAAGCTTTTCACGTGCATAGGCCATTCTTGGAGTTAAACGCCAGCTTGGGTGCCAGTTTGGGCGTTTAACTCCAGTTCTGGTGCCAGTTCTGGCATTTTACTCCAGAAAAGGGTCTCAGGTGGGTGTTTGGACGCAAGTTTGGGCCATCAAATCTCGAGAAAATTATGGACTATTATACATTGCTAGAAAGCCCAAGATATCTACTTTCCAATGCAATTGTGAGTGCGCCAATTGGGTTTCTGTAGCTCTAGAAAATCTACTTCGAGTGCAGGAGGGTCAAAGTACTACCCTTTTGGGCGTTTAACGCCCAGCCAGGTACCCTGGCTGGCGTTTAAACGCTAGTTTTCCTTCCTCACTGGGTGTTTTGAACGCCCAGCTTTTTCTCTGTAATTCCTCTGCTGTATGTTCTGAATCTTCAATTCTCTGTATTATTGACTTGAAAAGACATAATTTTGAAAATTTTTTTGAATTTTTAATGATGAGAGAGAGCAACAACAAAATGAAACTAATCATGAATAACTAAGATCAAATAAACAATGCATGCAAGAACACGTTGAATGTCAAGATGAACATCAACACATAGTTTTAAGAAAAGAATGACATGCAAGACACCAGACTTAGAAATTTTCATTCTATAGACACTAATAATTCAAAAATGCATATGAAAAACAAGAAAAGACACCAAACAAGAGAATTTAAAGATCAGACCCAAGAAAATCATCAAGAATAACTTGAAGATCAATGAAGAATATAATGCATGAAAAATATTTCGAAAAATAAAAAGAAAATTCAAAAGATGCAATTGACACCAAACTTAAATTTGACACTAGACTCAAACAAGAAACAAAAAAATTTTTGGTCGTTATAGTTTTATAAAATTTTTTTTGGATTTTTCGAAAATTATTTTGGGAAAAGAAACATAAGAAAGTCAAAATTTTTAATACAAATTCCAAGAATCATGCAATGTTAGTCTAAAGCTTCAGTCTAAAAAGATTAGACATGGCTAGCCAAGCTTCAGCAGGACATTACAACAGCCAAATTGATGGAAATCAACCAGCTCCTGTGATGATAAAAGCATCATCTGAAACTCTAGAATTCATTCTTAAAAATTCTGAGTCATAGAATAATTTATTTTTTTCGAAAATAAAAAGCTTAAAAATAAAATAAAATTACCTAATCTAAGCAACAAGATGAACCGTCAGTTGTCCAAACTCGAACAATCCCCGGCAACGGCGCCAAAAACTTGGCGCACGAAGTTTTTGATTCACACTCTTCACAACTCCGATGTAACTAACCAGCAAGTGCACTGAGTCGTCCAAGTAATACCTTACGTGAGTAAGGGTCGATCCCACGGAGATTGTCGGCTTGAAGCAAGCTATGGTCATCCTTGTAAATCTCAGTCAGGTGGATTCAAATGGTTTTGAGGTATTGATAAATAAAATATAATTAAAATAGAAAATAAGATAGAAATACTTATGTAATTCATTGGTGGAATTTCAGATAAGCGTATGAAGATGCTTTGTTGCTTCAGAACTTCTACTTTCCTACTGCCTTCTTCCAACCATGCGTTACCTCCTTCCATGACAAGCTATATGATCCTCTCTGATGAAAATAATTCCATATGCACTGTCACCACACGGCTAATCATCTGTCGGTTCCCGCTAGCGTCGGAATAGGACCATTGTCCTTTTGCGCACTATCACTTGCGCCTTACATTCGCAGGTTTGAAGCTCGTCACAGTCATCCCTTCCCAGATCCTACTTGGAATACCACAAACAAGGTTTAGACTTTCTAGATCTCAGGAATGGCTGCCAATAATTCTAGCCTATACCACGAAGGTTCTAATCTTAGATTAGAAACCCAAGAGATACACACTCAAGCTATTGCTGATAGAACGAAAGTGTTTGTCAGGCACGCGTTCATAAGTGAGAATGATGATGAGTGTCACGGATCATCACATTTATCAGGTTGAAGTGCGAGTGAATATCTTAGAGAAGAAGTAGGCGTGAATTGAATAGAAAAACAATAGTACTTGTATTAATTCATGAAGAACAGCAGAGCTCCACACCTTAATCTATGGGGTGTAGAAACTCCACCGTAGAAAATACATAAGTGAAAGAAGGTCTAGGCATGGCCGAATGGCCAGCCTCCTAAACGTAAACATACAAGTTCCAAAGATAGATGATAAAAAGATGAAAATACAATAGTAAAAGGTCCTATTTATAATGAACTAGTAGCCTAGAATTTACAGAAATAAGTAAATGATGCAGAAATCTACTTCCGGGGCCCACTTGGTGTGTGCTTGGGCTGAGCATTGAAGCTTTCACGTGCTTAGATTTTTCCTGGAGTTAAACGCTAGCTTTGGTGCTAGTTTGGGCGTTTAACTCCAATTTTGGTGCCAGTTTGGGCGTTTTACGCCAAGATGTTTTGAGATGACTTTGAACGCCGGTTTGAGCCATCAAATCTCGGAAAAAGTATGGACTATTATATATTGCTGGAAAGTCCAGGATGTCTAATTTCCAGCGCAATTGAGAGCGCGCCAATTGGGCTATTGTAGCTCCAGAAAATCTATTTCGAGTGCAGGGAGGTCAGAATCCAACAGCATCTGCAGTCCTTTTTCAGCCTCTAAATCATATTTTTGCTCAGCTCCCTCAATTTCAGCTAGAAAATACCTGAAATCATAGAAAAACACACAAACTCATAGTAAAGTCCAGAAATGTAATTTTTATTTAAAAAATAATAAAAATATAATAAAAAGTAACTAAAACATACTAAAAACTACCTAAAAACAATGCCAAAATGCATATAAATGATCTGCTCATCATCAAGCTCCTATTAACATTTATCTTACCTTCAACAAATTAAGGCTGTCAATTAATATTTATCTTATCTTTTGACAGGTTGAAGTATAAATGTCAATTGACAATAAGAGTGTCAAGTGATTTTAAATTGATTGTGTCAATTGACGTTGAGAATGTCAAGTGTCTTTAATCTGACAGTGTCAATTGACACTGGAGGTGTCAAGTTCTTTTAAGTTGACAACCGAATTTAACTTGAGAGGGTTGAGTGACTTTAAATTGAGAGTGTCAATTGTCTTAAGTTGACACCATGAGCATATATCTACTTGGCAATTTGAATGCTAATCATTAATAAACCTAACAGAATTTCTAAGTTTATAAAAGCTTCTACATTAATAGTTGAATACCTAATTGTGGAATTTATTCTTCTGTATGAAGCTTGTAAGCATGGCAAACACTATCTGTTCTAATTTTTGGCAGCTAAATGTGTGTCAATTGACCTTTGTTTTAACCATTGATATTTCAGTTGAGAACTTTTCACACATACTCCTTTATTATTCCAATTAACATTGTTAATTGACACAATTTTTTTAAGTTCAAAAGTAACAGAATCTTAATTTTGTGAAGTCTATTCTTTGACATGTTAAACTCTAAGTGTCAATTAGATTTGATAAAATTTTATAATTCTATGAAATCTCCACACTGATATTCTAATAGTTTTGACCATAAATGTCAATGAACTCAACAAAATTTCTAACTATATGAGGCTTTTGCTTTACGAATTACATATCAAAACATCAATGAGAGACGATTTTTGTCCATAATCTTACATTTGAGGCATAATTTATTATTTTTTTTGAAAAATAAAACTACAACAATGTTAATAAAATAGTTATAATCAAAAAATAAGAAAGAAATAGGAATTTAAAATATAAGAAAAATGAGAAAGAAAAGGCAAAAAAATTATGATGAATAAAAAAGAGAAAAGAGATAGAAAAATAGAGAAAAAATGAAAAAAGAATATTATAATGAATAAGAAAGAGAGAAGAGACAGAGAAACAAAGAAAGAAAAGAGAAAAAATTACAATAAATAAGAAAAAAATAGTTAAAGAAGGAGAAAAAAAGAAAGAAGATAAAAATTAGAATGATGAAAAAGAGAAACAATGATATAAAAACAAAGTAGATGAAATCATTTTTTGTCATATTTTTTTACATCTTTATCAAACTTACCCTGTATTTACAGAAAGACGATTTATCTTAACTCCAGAAATTTCTTTCTGATCGTTCTCTACATGATCTATTCATGAAGATGTAGATATTTGATAAATTATTCAATTTTTTTTATCATCTCTTTATACTTTGCTTCTTTTTCAATTTTTAACTGTTCAATTCACTACAACATTTTGGGTCTATGGCCACGGTTCTTTTGTCATAGTTTTTTAGGGTGACAAAAAAAAATCTATAGTCACGGTTTTTTTGGAAAGGGTGACCATAGAGTACCTATAGTCACGGTTTTTTAAAAAAGGGTGGCTTATACGGGTCTATGGTCACATTTTTTAGGGGTGACCTAAAGGGGTCTATGGTCACGATTTTTTACAGTGACCAAAAAGGATCTATGGTCACGGTTTTTCAAAAAAGGATGACCAAAAAGGGTATATAGTCACGGTTTTGGGATGTGGCCTAAAAGGGTCTATGGTCACGGTTTTGGGGGTGACCTAAAGGGGTCTATGGTCAAAGCTTTTTACAGTGACCAAAAAGGGGCTATGGTCACGGTTTTTCAAAAAAGGGTGACCTAAAAGGGTCTATGGTCACGGTTTTGGGGGGTGACCTAAAGGGGTCTATGGTCATGGTTTTGGGGGTGGCCTAAAAGGGTCTATGGTCATAGTTTTGGGGGTGACCTAAAGGTGTCTATGGTCACGGTTTTTTCCAGTGACCAAAAAGGGTCTATGGTCACGGTTTTTCGGAAGGATGACCTAAAAGAGTCTATGGTCACGGTTTTGAGGGTGACTTAAAAGGGTTTACGGTCACGGTTTTGGGGGTGACCTAAAAGGGTCTATGGTCACGGTTTTTTACAGTGACCAAAAAGTGTCTATGGTCATGGTTTTTTTAGAAGGGAGACCTAAAAGGGTCTATGGTCACGGTTTTGGGGGCTGACTTAAAAGGGTCTATAGTCATGGTTTTGGGGTGACCTAAAGGGGTCTATGGTCACAGTTTTAATCATTTGAGTTTAAATTAATTAAGATTTTTATGTATTTTTTATAATTTTAAATATTTTATCCTTTTAAAATTTAAAAATTTTAATAATTAAAAACTAATAATAATTTCATAAATAAAAAATTAAGTTGAATACTATTAATTTTAAATTAAAAAGATTTAAAACTTAATAATATAAAAATGATTTAATAACTTAATAATGGAAGTGTTATATAATTAAATTTAAGAAATTTCTATTATGAATAAATTATGGTTTTTTTTTGTTAAATTGAGTTCCTAGAGATTAATTTATTAGGAATGATTAAATGGATTTTTGTAAATACTTTAGATTTAAGTCAATTAATATTTATGTACAATTTTTATTTTAATTGGTTATTTTATATAAATTGAAATTAAAGTTATGATGGAAAAATAATGAAAGGTCATATAATTTAATTTGGGTAATTGATATTTCGTGTTCAACCGTATTTTATAAAATGTGATTAGTATTCGTTGCCGCCGTCGCCGTGCCTTGCCGCCACTGCCGTTGATGGAAGCCGCCACCGTCGTTGGGAGAAACCAAACAGGGAGAGGAGGTCGCCGTTGATGCTACCGCAGAAAGGAAGGAAGCAACGCGTGTGAGGAAGTGACGCAACAGAGGAGGAGCCGTTCCTCTACCGCTGCTGAAATTCCTGGTCGCCGCCGGAATTCTTGGTGAGTTAATCATGCCTAGCTACCATAATCACCACCTCTGAACCTTATTTGCTCTGTAAGAACCCTGCACTTGCTTCTGATGTTCTTGACTCTGTTGGGTTTGCTGGAATTATCACAGTTGAAGCTTGTCACCAGAGAAGACAAGTTGTTACGCCATCCTTTTCATTCTAACATCGATTCTCCCATTCAAAACCTTGTAACGCTTTCACTCTTGTTCTGTTTAGCATTGTTTCTCTGTTATATTCTTATTTTAATTACGGTAGCCAATATCATTGTTTTAGTACTGCTGTGTTCTGCCAGAAATGTCGAAATTGTTGCTGCGAGTGTGATCATAGTTGGTGCCGCTGTCTTTGTCCCGGTTACGTTGGAATTGTTGATAAATGATTGCTGAGAGTGCTGGATCTTGATGTTATTGATTGATTGCTGTTGAGCTAGTTATTTGATATATTATAATGGTGGTGGGCTTGGTTGGTGTTTGTTTGAAATTAATTTTGAGAGGAATTGATGGTTGAATCTTGAAATATTAAACTTTTGTAGGCATTGTGATTATGAATAGAATATGTACCAAAAACCAAGTAATAAGAGCTTATGACTATTCAAGCTATTAGTATATGTTGGTGGCCTTTAACCAAATTTTGAGTTTTGGCCTCTAACCGAATTTTAATTTTTTTTAGATTTCTAGTGGCTTTTGAAGGTTATGGTTGCTGCTGCAACTGCGAGAAATTTTTGATGGACACAGTAGCTAAATTGCTTAACTAGGTTGGTATTTATTTATCCAGTTGTGTTTTTATTGTTATTAAACTTTATTGAAATTGAAAATTATAAAGTAACACAAGAATAATTCTAAATTCAAAAAGTCTTGTAATTAAATGCAAACCAAAGGGCATGTAATCTGTTTGATAATTTAACTCTGTTTGATTTCTGTTTAATATATTTTATTGAAATTGCTAATTCTTCTTCATATTCCTGTGTGCATGAATTGACATGTTTTCAGATAATGGTTTTTGGGAAATATAAGTGTTTTATTTTTCTATGTATTTTCCCCATTTGATGTGTGCAGAGACGTTCAGTTTTGCTGGTTTTGCATCTTTATTAATATTATGAAAGATTCTATATTCTTCTATTTACTTAATGATGATTTCATGTGTGTGAGGATGAACAGCCAACTAGTCTGTGAATTTAGGGTTTTTTTTTAACTAACCTAGGGATTAGCATTTCTTATTTCTTCTGAAATTGGTAATAGCAACGTTTTACACTAAACAAAAGGGTACATATAATGAGTTGTAACAGTGATGAATTTAAGCACTAAGAGTAAATTTTTGCATGAAATTTCTCATTCCAATTTTACCAAAGAAATATATATGGGAACTACTAAATCATTTTGATTTCACTCAATCAAAACACATCACTTTATAAATGTCATGTAGATGATATGATATCACTATTTTTTTTGTCTTAATGATAGATTAGGAATTTTAATTTTATTTATTTTTCAGAGGTCATGCATCAACTTTATTTATGTGATTAGTATGTAAAAATTTTAAATGTTTTTGTATCTATTTTCTTTGATTTTTCAAATAGCTATGTGTTTTTCAAGATATTTTTTAATTATTGATATGTAAAATCTTCAATTGCTAAATTGCAAATATTTTCCAGAACATGCTTGATTACGTCTCAGTTTAAGACTGATTATTTTCAGGAAGTTTAAAATAAAAATTATTTTATATTTTATATTAATTCAGGATTAATATTTGTTAATTGATTATTTTGTTTACCTACTCTTGAATGTTCTTTACCTTCTCTTGAATTTTTTGTTTTGTTTTGTATACAGGATAATTTTTTTGGACTTGTAAAGATAAAAGAAGTTGACTAGTTGTTGTGGCACCGTGTATAACAACTTCAAATGGCATCTCAAAATGAAGGAACTAAGCAGTAAGTTTATATCATACTTGTTATATAAAATAATTTAATGTTAACTTTATTGTTGATTTATTGGCCTTAAATGAATCTACAATAGAATCTAGTTTATGAGCAGAAGGTTGCTAGTTTTTATTATACCTAGTATGTCCTTTTTATCTGACTCAAAACCTTAGCAAATGCTCCTTGTTATTTAGTGGATGAAATTTTCATGTTAAATTGACTTATTAAACTTGTGCTCCATATTCATTACTCAACTATACTGCATCATCAAAAATATTTTTGCTCTGTTCTAACATGTTTATTTCTTTTGCTAGTAGGAGGATATAATGTGAAGAAAATATGTTCTATACAAATATAAGATGGGATGAGTCTTATAATGAGTTTGGTTATCTAAATGTATTATTTTGATGTGTTCTTTACTTTTTGATAAGAGACTTTATCCGATATTATATGTAATGAATAAATTACACCCTATTTTGATTAGTGTTGTAATGGATATCTAGTTTTTAATGAAACTTTTATGATTTGGATTTATCAAATTTCTCATTCTTAGATTTATTTTGTGATTATCATCATTTTGGGATGTGATTATGATTTAAAAAAAATTAAATCTCATAACATAAAACAGGATGTCGCCATTTAAAAATAGGGTGACCATAGATAAGCTATGGCCACGGTAAAAACCGTGACCATAGATCCATGGTCACGATTTTAAGGAAGGGTGACCATTGATAAGCTATGGCCACGGTGAAAACCGTGACCATACATAAGGCTATGGTCATGGCGAAAAACCAATCTATGGTCATGGTTTAAGGAGGGGTGACCATAGGGGCTATGGTCACGGTTTTTGGTGGCGTGACCATAGATAAGGCTATGGTCATGGTTTTGGGAAAGGGTGACCATAGAGGCTATGGTCACGGCCAAAACCGTGACCATAGATAAGGGTATGGTCACGGTTTAATGAGGGGTGACCATAGGGGCTATGGTCACGGTTTTTGGTGGGGTGACCATAGGGTCTATGGTCACAGTTTTGGGAAGGGATGACTGTTCGGAGGGTGGTGGTCAGAGATGACGTGTCTGGCTGGTGGATGGTGGCCAGAGCTGTCGCACCCGACTTGTTGGACTAACAATGTTGCTGATCCTTTGTCACCGGAGGGTGGTGGTACCTGTAAGGGACTCCGATGCTTAAGTTAGCAAGGGTATTAAGCTGGTTTTTTTGTAGAATCAGAGTATGAGTTATACCTGGGTGCTCCAGTGTATTTATAATAGTGTGGAATGACCTTCCTGGAGATAAGATAGTTATCTTATCTTATCTTTTCTTTGAGTGAAGTCATCTTATCTTCAGGGGAACCGCCCTTATCTCTCTAGGCTTGGGCTGCCTTTGGATTTGGGTCATGTTCCTCTGTTTGGGCCCTTTTTGGGCTTTTCTGGTGATTTGGCCGAGCTCTTTGAGAAGAGGTCGGATAGTCTGACCTGAAGAGGTCGGTTGACTTTGTCGTTTAAACATCCCGGGTTGGACAGCTCGACCCAGGGTATGAACAGTGCCCCTGCTCGAGCTCGGTCTTTTCTTCTGAGGTTGAGTCTTAGTTTAGGACTTCGATCCTTCTCTGGTGAAGCCGAACTCGAGCATTTTGTCAGCTTCTTCTTTGTAGAGTTTCCCTTTAAATGCGAAACATTTTTCCTTGATTTTTTGAAACAAGCGTTCCTCTCGCTCTTTTGAAATGCGCATCTTTCTGTCTTGGGAACGTGCAAGGGTTTTTAATAACCCATTAATTCATCCCTTTACTGTTTTCCCCCTTTCTTCACTTTGAATTTGCAAAAGGACCTTTGCTTTCCGTTTTCTCTCTTCTGCTTCTCGAAACTCCATTTTCGCCCTTCTATCTTCTGGTTTGCCTTTTGCTTTATACGTTTTTTGCGCTTCTCCTTGTGACACTGCTGGTGACTGTTTTGTTCTTTTCGGAGGGTGATCTTTGGCCTCGCTATTGCTTCATCTTCTCAGCGTTCATCGTCTCCTCCTCTTTTCAGGTTGGTTTTCTGTTTCTTTCTTTCTTTCTTTACTATTCTTCTTCCTGCTTGCATTGTTTTGTTTTATGGAAAAGTTTTGATCTTGCTTGAACTTATGCTGGAAAGCTTGAACCTTTTTGTGTCGTTATGCTTGATTGTTGCTGTGATGCATGTTTTTTGGAGTTTATTTGCCTTGTGTACGCCCCTTGCCTTTTTTCCCTAACAGTTGATGCTTTTAGGATTTTGAATGTTGTTATTACCTCCGTTTGCGTTACCATTTTTGGAACTTTGGGATGATGAAACTGTCTGATTGTTTGGAAAAGGATTGCGCCTTTTGGTGATTTTGATCTTGTTTTGATGTTGATAGCTACTTTTGATGGCCTTTTGAATTTTGTGGCTTTCTTGTCGAAGTTTCACTTTTGTTGAAAAAGGGTTATCTTCTTGTTAGGAGGTGTAGAGATGTAGGCTTGTAGATTTTCCTGAGTCCTTGTTCCATAATTGCCTCCAAAGGATGCCCCTGGATCTTTGGTGTGGGTTCTGGGGTGTCCTTTTTGCTGTTTGTGTTGCTCTTAGTCATATTTATCCGAGCTGATTTCTTTGGTATGGCCGAGCTGTTTATTTAGTAATTCCTCTCTTTTTCTTTGCTGTAGGATTAGTTGACCATGTCTTCCTCTCGCAAAAATATTGTTGAGACCTCCTCCAAAGCCCCCGAGGGCATGTCCGATTGGCTGGACTCCCTTGTTTTGATGTGTGTTTCAATTGTTGATCCCGATTATCTTGTGGAACTTAGAAAACGTCACTGTATCTGTAACCGTAGAGACCAGGAGAAAGATTATGAGTTGGTAGCTTCGGACTCCGAGGAGAGGGTTTGATTTCCTTCTCTGATCCAAGGGAAACGTCCCTTCTTTTATGCCTATAACTATTTTTTAAGCCAGCTGAACATTACCTTTTCCTTTACTTCTTTTGAGACCGACTTGTTATGGTCGTGCAATGTGGCCCCATCCCAACTCCATCCGAACTCTTGGGGCTTCATCAAGATCTTTCAGTTGCTTTGCCACGAGTTGGATGTCACACCTTCTCAAACTCTCTTTCTGTATCTTTTTGTTTTGACCAAGCCTGGGACTACCAAAAAGAAAGCTTCTTGGGTTTCTTTCCGGTCTGCCCAAGGGCACAAAGTGTTTTCTATGTATGATGAATCTTTTAGGGATTTCAAGAATTACTTCTTCAAGGTCCAAGCTATTGAGGGAGCTCGGCCTTTTTTCATGGAATCAAATGGTGAACCTGCCTTCCCTTTATGTTGGCTAAAGAAAGTTGTAGTATCTAGATATACGTGGAAGATACTTGATGAGGTTGAGCAGGTTTTTGTGACTTTGTTGGAGGGAATTTGGGGACAACCTCCTTATCTCGATATAAAGAGATGTTTAGGAGACCCTTCTCTTGTCCGAGTCGAGCTGGGTAGTGGTCGACTTCTTTTGACTTACTTGTTGCTTATTTTCTATTTCTTCTAGCCTTGTAACTTTGTTTTGTTTGTATATTTCCGAAATGGTTAAAAATAATGACTCCATAAGGGCCTTTAAAAAGGCGAGGAAGGCTACAGCTGCCCAGAATGTCTCAGCCAAGGTGGTTGGGGAAGGATCTTCTCATGTTCTGCCAAAGCCATCAGTACCAAGCTCTCCTGGACCGAGGAGGATGATTCCTACCCCTCGGGTCCATGTGTTCGATCCTCCCCAGGCTTCTGCTGCTGTTTCTTCTCCTATTGCCATTCCTCCTTCCAAAAGACCTCGGACTGTTGAGCTCTTCAATCTAGATGCTTCTGATTTTGACACTGTTGGGTTTGTCGACCAGCAGATCGGTCCCTATGGTGTCATTCCTACTGACAATGTTTCTCTTCTTCGTCATTTGGATTTTATAACTCGGAGCAGTATCAAGATGGCATATATGGGGGCAGCTCTGTATCGAACCGCCCAAGATCTTCCTATCCATGTGATGAAGGCCTTTATGGAGGAGGCCAAATAAGAGTTTGATCGGATTAAGGGTTTGAAAGAGGAGCTCGAGGTGAAAGTGACCAGGTTGGAGAAGGAGTTGGAGGGTGAAAAGTCTAGAGATATTGCTTTGGCGGCCTCTGCAAAGTTGGCTGAGGATACGGCGTTGAAGCATAAGAAGAGCTATGTCACCACTTATAGGAAAATGATGGATCTCAGGGAGAGTTTAGAGTCTGTCCGAGCTAATTATGCTGAGCTCCAAGGTCATCTTGTAGGCAGTGTTAATGCTGCTTATGAAAATTTGAAGGAGCAGGTTCGAGTTCTTGCGCCCGAGCTCGACCTTACTCTGTTCAGCTTGGACAATATTGTGAAGGATGATAAAATTATCTCTAATGACCCTGATGATGACGACGATGCCGAGCCTCCTCCTGTACCTACCGCCAAAGTCTCTGTTGCACCTATTTCTTCAACTCCTGCAGCTGAGGTTGGTCATCTCGAGTCGGATCCTGATTGTTAGGTCTTGAACCGGGATGATGGGACGGTGGATGCAGTGCCCCTTCAGACTCGTCCTCCTTCACCTCGTGATACTACAACTGGGAACTCTTTGGATCCTCTATGATTATTTTGGATATTTTGTATATAGCCCGGCCTGTGGGCTTTGAACTCTTTTTATTTTGTAGTTGATGCTCTTAACTTCTGGATACTTTTAGTTGCTTTTTCAGTAACTTTTATTTTAAAAAAACAAAGGTAGTTTTTTATGCCCTCTGGGGTCGACTTCATGTGGCCTTTTTATAGCAACCTTATTTCTCTTTGAGATATTGAGGCACGAAATCACAATTACACTTTTGCAATTCCGCACAACTAACCAGCAAGTGCACTGGGTCGTCCAAGTAATACCTTACGTGAGTAAGGGTCGATCCCACGGAGATTGCCGGCTTGAAGCAAGCTATAGTTATCTTGTAACTCTCAGTCAGGATATCAATAATAATTCTCAGTTTTAATTGGAATGAGTAAAAGAACATGGATTAAATAATACTTGTTATGCAGTAATGGAGAACAGGTTGAGGTTTTGGAGATGCTCTATTTTCTGAATCTCTACTTTGTCAGGCACGCGTTCATAGGCTGAGAATAGTGATGAGTGTCACGGATCATCACATACATCATGTTGAAGTGCGAGGGGATATCTTAGAATAGAAACAAACGTGATTGAATGGAAAACAGTAGTAATTGCATTAATCCATCGAAACATAGCAGAGCTCCTCACCCCCAACCATGGAGTTTAGAGACTCATGCCATAGAAGATACAAAATTCAGATGTCAAAATGTCATAAGGGTCCATAGCAAGTCTCTAAAAGTAGTTTTTATACTCAACCAGTGACCTAGGTTTACAAAAAATGAGTAAACTAAGATAGATAGTGCAGAAATCCACTTTCGGGGCCCACTTGGTGTGTGTTTGGGCTGAGCATTGAAGCTTTCACGTGCACAGGCTACTCTTGGCGTTTAACTCCAGCTTTTGTGCTAGTTTGGGCGTTTAACTCCAACTTTTATGCCAGTTCTGGCGTTTAACGCCAGAATAGGGTAGAAAGTTGGTGTTAAATGCCAGTTTGCATGATCTTAACTTAGACAAAGTAGGGGCTATTATATATTTCTGGAAAGCCCAGGATGTCTACTTTCCAACGCAATTGAGAGCGCACCAATTGGGCTTCTGTAGCTCCAAAAAAGCCATTTCGAGTGTAGGGAGGTCAGAATCCAACAGCATCTGCAGTCCTTTTTTAGCCTCTGAATCAGATTTTTGCTTAGGCCCCTCAATTTCAGCCAGAAAATACCTGAAATCACAGAAAACCCCACAAACTCATAGTAAAGTCCAGAAATGTGATTTTTGTATAAACTTTAATAAAAATATACTAAAAGTAGCTAAATCCTACTAAAAACTCTATGAAAATACCTCCAAAAAGCATATAAAATATCCACTCATCACAACACCAAACTTAAACTGTTGCTTGTCCTCAAGCAACTAAATGAATAAAATAGGATAGAAAGAAAGTCAAGAGGCAATAACATCTCAGAGTTTTATATGAAGCTCAAATTCTCATTAGATGAGCGGGACTAGTAGCTTTTTGCTTCTGAATAGTTTTGGCATCTCAATTTATCCTTTGAAGTTCAGAATGATTGGAATCTATAGGAACTCAAAATTCAGATAGTGTTATTGATTCTCCTAGTTTAGTATGTTGATTCTTGAACATAGCTACTTTATGAGTCTTGGTCGTGACCCTAAGCACTTTGTTTTCCAGTATTACCACCGGATACATAAATGCCACAGACACATAACTGGGTGAAGCTTTTCAGATTGTGAATCGGCTTTGCTGAAGTCCCCAGTTAGAGGTGTCCAGAGCTCTTAAGCACACTCTTTTTTTTCTTTGGACCGCGACTTTAACCGCTCAGTCTCAAGTTTTCACTTGACACCTTCACGCCACAAGCACATAGTTAGAGACAGCTTGGTTTAGCCGCTTAGGCCAGGATTTTATTCCTTTAGGCCCTCCTATCCATTAATGCTCAAAGCCTTGGATCCTTTTTATCCTTGTCTTTTGGTTTAAAGGGCTATTGGCTTTTTTTGCTTTCTTTTTCTCTTTCTTTATTTTTCTTTTTTTTTTTTCGCCATTTGTTTTTCGGAAGCTTTGTATTCACTGCTTTTTCTTGCTTCAAGAATCAATTTTATGATTTTTCAGATTATCAACAACATTTCTCCTTTTTCATTATTCTTTCAAGAGGCAACAAATTTAACATTCATAAACTTCATTATCAAAATTTACGCACTGTTCAAGCATTCAGTCAGAAGACAAAAATTATTGCCACCACATATAAATAATTTGAATTTTTCTTATTAAGAACTCGAGAATAAAACTGCCTCCTTATTTTAAAAAAATCTGCTATTTTATTCATGTTTAATGATGATGAGAAAAATAAATTATAACTTACTTGGAGATAAAAAAATAAAAATAAAGATACTAATTACTATTATTCATGTGACTCCTAAGGTAGATCTCTAATAGCAAAAGTTATCACAGAGTTAAGATTAGGACTCAACAACCTTTATTTTGGGAGATGGATTCTCCTTCAATCTGTGGGGTGTCTGGCCCTTCAAGAGACAGCTTCTGGCGCTTCAGCTCCTGTAGCTCATGCCCTTGCTTCTCTTGTTCCTTCAGCAGTTTGCAGAGCATGCTATTTTGAATTTGCTATTCTTCTTTCAGTTGATCCATAGCTTCTTGCAGCTTAGTGACAGATGCTTCT
Source organism: Arachis hypogaea (assembly GCF_003086295.3). Lineage (NCBI taxonomy): Eukaryota > Viridiplantae > Streptophyta > Magnoliopsida > Fabales > Fabaceae > Arachis > Arachis hypogaea. The sequence goes on along the minus strand of NC_092054.1, from coordinate 69,901,291 downwards.
AGACGGGTCCAGTAGTCAATCTGAGGGATTTCTAGGAGAAACTCATGTACCCTCCTTTTGATGGAGTTATCTTGCACTTGTTGTCCTTCCATTGACTTTTTTGTGATTGGGTGCTCGACTGAGATATACTCAACCACTCCTATCTTTACCCCAACATCTTTACGTAGCAGAGATATTAGGCTTGGGTAAGCCAATTTGGCGTCAGTAGAGTTCTTGTTTGCAATTGTGTAAAGCTCATAAGAAATTAGATGATGAATCTCTACTTTGTTTCCCAGTATAATGCAGTGGATCATCACTGCTCTTTTGACAGTGACTTCAGAACGGTTGCTGGTGGGCAGTATAGAACGCCCAATGAAGTCCAGCCAGCCCCTAGCAATTGGTTTGAGATCTTTTGTCTTGAGTTCATTTAGGACACCCTTTGTGTTGGTTATCCACTTGGTTCCAAGGATGCATATGTCCTCTAGAACTTGGTCCAAGCGCTTATCTAATCTCACCATTCTCCTATTAAAGGATTCTGGATCATCTTGTAGTTGAGGCAGCTTGAAGACCTCTCTTATTTTGTCCAGGTGGAAGTAAATAATCTTCCCTCTAACCATGGTTCAAAAGGTATAGAAAGCGGTTCCAGCCATTCTCTGCTTATCTGTTTGCCACAGATTTGAGTTGAATTCCTGAACCATGTTTGTACCTACCTTTGTCTCAGGGTTAGATAGAATTTCCCAGCCCCTGTTTCAAATCTGCTCATGGATCTCCGGATATTCGTCTTCTTTCAGATCAAATTTAACTTCCGGGATCACTGACCTTAGACCCATTATTTTGTGGTAATGGTCTGCATGTTCTTTGGTTAAGAACCTCTCCTGATTCCAAAGTAGTTTTGGAGTGTTCTCTTTCTTGCCTCTTAAAGTGGTTTGTTTTCCCTTAGGAGCCATGATCTTAGTGAATCTTAGCTTAGTGATCTCGAAAAACACACCAAACTTAGAGGTTTGCTTGTCCTCAAGCAAAAGAAAGGAAAGGAGAGGAATAGAAGGAGAGTCAAATTCGAGTTATGGAGGAGAGCGGGAGGTTGAATGTGAATTTATAAGGGAGGGGGTGGGTTCGAAAATTTTTGAAAAAGATATGATAGAAGATACGATTTGTAAAAGATAAATATGATATGAAAAAGATGAAAATTTAAAATTGAAAAGATATGAGAGATTTGAAAAAGATAAATCTAAATTTGAAAAGATAGTATGATGAGTTGAAAAATATTTGAAAAGAAATTGAAGAAGATTTGAGAATGATTTTTAGGATTAAAGAAGAATTTATTTTTTTATTTGTTTTGTTTTTTTTTTAAATTGAAATTGAAAGATGATAATTTGTAACATGTTTATGCAAGAAATTTTGGGTGTAACCATGAAAATTTGAAAAAAATTTGAGTTGGAAACAAAACTTCCTCCCTTCCACATTCCTGGCGTTAAATGCCCAGAATGGCACCCATTCTGGCATTTAATGCCCATTTGTTGCTTCTTTTGGGCGTTTAATGCCTAGCTAGGTACCCTGTTTGGCGTTAAACGCCAGAAAGACTTTATCACTGGGCGTTTTTCTAAACACCCAAGATGCTTCAATTCTGGAGTTAAACGCCCAGAATGGTGCCCAGAAAGGTATCTTTACTGGCGTTAAACGCCCAGAATGGTGCCCATTCTGGCGTTTAACGCCCACAATACCCCTTACTGGCATTTTTGTGCCAGTGAGCTCCTTTTCTCTGCTTTATGCTCTGAATTCTTCTGTAACTCTGTGAACTCCTGCAATTGATAATTAACCTTGAAGAAAATTTATATCAAACTCCTATAATTATTATTTGAATAACAAATAGACTTTGCTAATGGCTGGGTTGCCTCCCAGCAAGCGCTTCTTTATTGTCTTTAGCTGGACCTTACTGAGCTTTAATCTAGTCTCAGCTTTGAGCATTCTTGATCAACATTGCCTTCAAGATAATGCTTGACTCTCTGTCCATTAACAATGAACCTCTTATTAGAATCAATATCTTGAAGCTCTACATAGCCATATGGTGACACACTTGTAATCACATATGGTTCCTTCAACCGAGATTTCAGTTTCCCGGGGAACAGTCTGATCCTAGAGTTAAACAGTAGAACCTTCTGTCCTGGCTCAAAGACTCTGGATGACAGTTTCTTGTCATGCCACCTTTTTGCTTTTTCCTTGTAAATTTTTGCGTTTTCAAAAGCATTGAGTCTAAATTCCTCTAGCTCATTCAACTGGAGCAATCTTTTCACTCCAGCTAACTTAGCATCAAGAATTAAGAATCTGGTTGCCCAGTAGGCTTTGTGTTCCAATTTCACTGGCAAATGGCACGTTTTCCCATACACAAGTTGGTATGGAGAGGTCCCTATGGGAGTCTTGAATGCTGTTCTGTATGCCCACAGAGCATCATCCAGACTTCTTGCCCAATCTCTTCTGCGGTTACTCACAGTCCGTTCCAGGATTCTTTTAAGTTCTCTATTTGAGACTTCAGCCTGCCCATTTGTCTGGGGATGATACGGAGTCACCACTTTGTGGTTAATTTTATATCGGACCAGAGCAGAGTCAAGTTGTTTATTACAGAAATGAGTGCCCCCATCACTGATCAGTATCCTAGGGACACCAAACCTGCTGAAGATATGCTTCTGGAGGAACTTCATCACTATTTTAGTATCATTGGTGGGTGTTGCAATTGTCTCTACCCACTTAGATACATAGTCTACTGCCACTAGGACATAAGTGTTTGAGTATGATGGTGGGAAAGGCCCCATAAAGTCAATACCCCATACATCAAACAACTCAATCTCTAATATCCCTTGTTGAGGCATGGCATAACCGTGAGGCAGATTGCCAGCTCTTTGGCAACTGTCATAGTTACGTACAAACTTTTGGGAGTCCCTGTAAATGGTGGGCCAGTAGAAGCCACATTGGAGGACTCTTGTGGACGTTCGCTCACTTCCAAAATGGCTTCCATATTGTAATCCATGGCAATGCCATAAGATCTTTTGTTCCTCTTCCTTGGGCACACATCTAAGGATTATTCCGTTTGCACATCTCTTAAAGAGATATGGTTCATTCCATAAGTAGTACTTTACATCAGAAATCAATTTCTTTATCTACTGCCTACTGTACTCTTTGGGTATGAATCTTACAGCCTTATAGTTTGCAATGTTTGCAAACCATGGTCTTTCCTGAATGGCAAATAGTTGCTCATCCAGAAAGGTTTTAGAGATCTCAATAGAGGGGGAAGACGCCGCTTCTACTGGTTCTATCCGGGACAGTTGATCAGCCACTTGGTTCTATGTCCCTTTTCTGTCTCTTATTTCTCTATCAAACTCTTGCAGAAGCAACACCCATCTTATGAGCCTGGGTTTTGAATCCTACTTTGTAAGTAGATATTTAAGAGCAGCATGGTCAGTGTACACAATCACTTTTGATCCTACTAAGTATGATCTAAACTTGTCAATGGCATAAACCACTGCAAGCAGCTCTTTTCCTGTGGTTGTGTAATTTTTCTGTGCATCATTTAAATTACGGCAAGCATAATAAATGACATGCAGAAGCTTGTTATGCCTCTGTCCCAATACTGCACCAATGGCATGGTCACTAGCATCATACATTAGTTCGAATGGTAATGTCCAGTCTGGTGTAGAAATAACTGGTGCTGTGACCAGCTTAGCTTCCAGAGTTTCAAACGCCTATAGACACTCTGTGTCAAACACAAATGGCATGTCAGCAGCTAGCAGATTGCTGCAGAGGTTTTGCAATTTTTGAAAAATCTCTTATAAACCTCCTATAAAATCCTGTATGCCCTAGAAAGCTTCTGATTGCCTTAACATTGGCAGGTGGTGGTAATTTTTCAATTACCTCTAATTTAGCTTGATCCACCTCTATTCCCTTGTTTGAATTTTATGTCCAAGGACAATTCCTTCAGTCACCATAAAGTGACATTTTTCCCAGTTTAAAACTAGGTTGGTCTCTTGGCACCTTTTTAGAACAAGTGCTAAATGGTCAAGGCAGGAGCTGAATGAGTCTCCAAAGACTGAGAAGTCATCCATGAAGACTTCCAGAAATTTCTCTACCATATCAGAGAAGATAGAGAGCATGCACCTCTGAAAGGTTACAGGTGCATTGCACAGACCAAAAGGCATCCTTCTGTAGGCAAATACTCTAGAAGGACATGTGAATGCTGTTTTCTCTTGGTCCTGAGGATCTACTGCAATTTGGTTGTAACCTGAATAGCCATCCAAAAAGTAGTAATATTCATGACCTGCTAGTCTCTCTAGCATCTGGTCTATGAATGGTAAAGGAAAGTGATCCTTCCTAGCGGCTGTATTGAGCCTTCTGTAGTCAATACACATACGCCACCATGTAACTGTTCTTGTAGGAACCAGTTCATTCTTTTCATTATGAACCACTGTCATGCCTCCCTTCTTGGGGACAACTTGGACAGGGCTCACCCATGGGCTATCAGAAATAGGATAAATAATCCCAGCCTCCAGTAACTTGGTGACCTCTTTCTGCACCACCTCCTTCATGGCTGGATTTAGCCGCCTCTGTGGTTGAACCACTGGCTTAGCATCGTCTTCCAATAGGATCTTGTGCATGCATCTTGCTGGGATGATGCCCTTAAGATCACTTATGGACCACCCAAGAGCTGTCTTGTGTGTCCTTAGCACTTGAAGTAGTGCTTTCTCTTCCTGTGGATTTAAAGCAGAGCTTATGAGCACCGGAAAAGTGTCACCTTCTCCCAGAAATGCATATTTTAGGGATAGTGGTAGTAGTTTGAGCTCGGGTTTAGGAGGTTTCTCCTCTTCCTGAGGAATTTTCAGAGGTTCTTTTATTTCCTCTGATTCCTCCAATCAGGCTGAACATCTTTAAAGATGTCTTCTAGCTCTGATTCAAGACTCTCAGCCATGTTGATCTCCTCTACTAAGGAGTCAATAATATCAACACTCATGCAGTCTTTTGATGTGTCTGGATGCTTCATTGCCTTAACAGCTTTCAGCCTAAACTCATCCTCATTGACTCTCAAGGTCACTTCCCCTTTTTGGACATCAATGAGGGTTCGTCCCGTTGCTAGGAAAGGTCTTCCTAGAATGAGAGTTGCACTCTTGTGCTCCTCCATTTCTAGCACTACAAAGTCAGTGGAAAAGGCAAATGGCCCAACTGTGACAATCATATCCTCAATTATGCCTGATGGGTATTTAATAGAGCCATCAGCAAGTTGAAGACAGATCCGGGTTGGTTTGACCTCTTCAGTCAAGCCAAGCTTTCTGATAGTAGATGCAGGGATTAGGTTGATACTTGCCCTAAGATCACATAGAGCTGTCTTGGTACAAGTACCCTCTAATGTGCATGGTATCATAAAGCTCCCAGGATCTTTAAGCTTTTCTGGTAAGCTCTTTAAAATGACTGCACTGCACTCTTCAGTGAGGAAGACTTTTTCAGTTTCCCTCCAATCCTTCTTATGACTTAAGATCTCTTTCATGAACTTAGCATAAGAGGGTATTTGCTCAAGTGCCTCTGCAAAAGGAATCTTGATTTCAAGAGTCCTGAGATAGTCTGCAAAATGGGCAAATTGTTTATCCTGTTCCGCTTGGTGGAGTTTCTGAGGATAAGGCATCTTGGCTTTGTACTATTCAACCTTAGTTGTTGCAGGTTTATTCCCTATAGAGGTGGTTGGAGAAGCCTTCTTAGAGGGGTTACCATCAGCACTTGCAGGTGTCTGATCTCTCATTGGCGTTTGAACGCCAGGCTTGGGGGCTGGATGGGCGTTTAACGCCAGATTCCCTCCCCTTTCTGCCGTTTGAACGCCAGAACTAGACATGGACTAGGCGTTTAACGCCAGTTTTTCACCCTTTTCTGGCGTTTGAACACCAGAGTTATTCCTCTCTGGGCTCTTACTGTCCTCAGAGGGATTTTGGGTAGCAGGTTGCTCGTCCTCTGTCAGCTGTTCTTTTCTTGGCTTTCTACTACTTTGAGTTGAGGTATTCAATATTTTTCCACTTCTTAATTGAACTACTTGGCACTCTTCTGTTATCTATTTTGATAACTGCTGTTTTGTCTGATTCAATTGTGATTCCATATCTTTGTTAGCATTTTTGGTTCCTTGTAGCATCTCCTTAAATTCTGCTAACTGCCTTGTTATAGAAGATAGTTGCTGATTGAGTTCAGCAACTTGTTCCTGAGGACTAAAGTTAGTTGATACTGCCTTAGTTTCTTCTTTCATGGAGGACTCACTACTTATATACAGATGCTGATTTCTAGCAACTGTATCGATAAGCTCTTGAGCCTCTTCAATAGTCTTTCTCATGTATATAGATCCACCAGCTGAGTGGTCTAGAGATATCTGAGCTTTTTCTGTAAGCCTATAGTAGAAGATTTCTAACTGCACCCACTCTGAAAATATTTCAGAGGAGAATCTCCTTAGCATCCCTCTGTACCTCTCCCAGGCGTTATAAAGGGATTCATCATCCTCTTGTTTAAAGCCTTGGATGTCCAGCCTTAGCTGTGTCATCCTTTTTGGATGGAAATATTGATTTAGGAATTTGTCTGATAACTGTTTCCATGTTCTTATGCTTGTTGTGGGTTGGTTATTTAACCACCTCTTAGCTTGTTCTTTTACAGCAAATGGAAACAGTAGTAATCTGTAGACATCCTGATCCACTTCTTTATCACGTACTGTGTCAGCAATTTGTAAAAATTGTGCCAGAAACTCAGTAGGTTCTTCCTGTGGAAGACCAGAATACTGGCAATTTTGCTGCACCATGATAATGAGCTGAGGATTTAGCTCATAACTACTTGCTCTGATGGGAGGTTTACAGATGCTACTCCCATATGCAGTCGTAATGGGGTTAGCATATGACCCCAGAGTCCTTCTAGACTGTTCATTTCCACTTAGGTCCATGATGGAGAAAAGGGAATTGATGTGAATTGCAAATAAAATATATTTTTATTTTTATTTTATTTAAATAAAAAAACAAACCGAATAAATAAAAAAATATAAGATAGAATAAAATGATTAGAAATTAAAATATAAATTTTGAAAACTAAAAGAAAAAGGAAAAATAAATTTCGAAAACTAAAATAATTACTTAATTAAGAAGAATTGAAAAACTTTGGATATGATTTTTGAAAGGGATTTTGAATTTTGAAATTTCAAAACTAAGATAAGATAGAATAAAAATTTTATAAAATAAAAATCTGAATTTTTAAAAGAAATTTTCAAAAATTCAATTAAATAAATATGAAGGATATTTTTGAATTTAATGAGGAAAGAGAAAAAAAACTAAAAATGACACCAAACTTAGAATTTTTAGATCAAAACAAAGGAAATAAACAGGAAAACTTTGAATATCAAGACGAACACTGAGAGCAATTTTTGAAAAATTTTTAAGAAAACAGAAACACAAAGTACACCAAACTTAAAAATTTTTTATATTCTGAACACTAGTAATTCGAAAAAAAATGACACCAAACTTAAAATATGAAACTAGACTCGAACAGAAGACTAAATTATGAAGTTATTGGTTTTGAAAATCTTTGAAAATAATTAAGAAAAGTAAAATAAGGATTTTAAAATTTAAACCAAAAACAATAATAGAAGACTCTAAACTGAAAAGAAAAATTTTCCTAATCTAAACAACAAAATAAACCGTCAGTTGTCCAAACTCGAACAATCCCCGACAACGGCGCCAAAAACTTGGTGCACAAAATCACAATCACACTTTTGCAATTCTGCACATCTAACCAGCAAGTGCACTGGGTCGTCCAAGTAATACCTTACGTGAGTAAGGGTCGATCCCACAGAGATTGTCGGCTTGAAGCAAGCTATGGTTATCTTGTAACTCTCAGTCAGGATATCAATAATAATTCTCGATTTTAATTGGAATGAGTAAAAGAACATGGATTAAATAATACTTGTTATGCAGTAATAGAGAACAGGTTGAGGTTTTGGAGATGCTCTGTCTTCTGAATCTCTGCTTTCTTATTGTCTTCTTCTTCACGCATGCAAGGCTCCTTCCATGGCAAGCTGTATGTTGGTGGATCACCGTTGTCACTGGCTCCTATCCGTCCTCTCAGTGAAAATGGTCTAAATGCGCTGTCACTACACGGCTAATCATCTGTCTGTTCTCACTCATGTTGGAATAAGATCCATTGATCCTTTTGCATCAGTCATTACGCCCAACACTCGCGAGTTTGAAGCTCGTCACAGTCATCCCATCCCAGATCCTACTCGGAATACCACAGACAAGGTTTAGACTTTCCAGATCTCAAGAATAGCCGCCAATAATTCTAACCTATACAACGAAGACTCCGATCTCACAGATTCAAATGCTCTGTTGTCAGGAGAGACAATCAAACTCGTGAATCAGGAACCAAAGAGATACACACTCAATCTAAGATAGAATAGAAGTGGTTGTCAGGCACGCGTTCATCGGTTGAGAATAATAATGAGTGTCACGGATCATCACATACATCATGTTGAAGTGCGAGTGGATATCTTAGAATAAAAACAAACGTGATTAAATGGAAAACAGTAGTAATTGCATTAATCCATCGAGACACAGCAGAGCTCCTCACCCCCAACCATGGAGTTTAGAGACTCATGCCATAGAAGATACAAAATTCAGATGTCAAAATGTCATAAGGGTCCATAGTAAGTCTCTAAAAGTAGTTTTTATACTCAACTAGTGACCTAGGTTTACAAAAAATGAGTAAACTAAGATAGATAGTGCAGAAATCCACTTCTGGGGCCCACTTAGTGTGTGTTTGGGCTGAGCATTGAAGCTTTCACATGCACAGGCTACTCTTGGCATTTAACTCCATCTTTTGTGCCATTTTGGGCGTTTAACTCCAACTTTTATGCTAGTTGTGGCGTTTAACGCCAGAATAGGGTAGAAAGTTGGTGTTAAACGCCATTTTGCGTGATCTAAACTTGGACAAAGTATGGACTATTATATATTGCTAGAAAGCCCAAAATGTCTACTTTCCAACTCAACTGGGAGCGTGCCAATTGGACTTCTGTAGCTCCAGAAAATTCATTTTGAGTGCAGGGAGTTCAGAATCCAACAGCATTTGCAGTCCTTTTTTAGCCTCTAAATCAGATTTTTGCTCAGGTCCATCAATTTCAGCCAGAAAATACCTGAAATCACAGAAAAATACACAAACTCATAGTAAAGTCCAGAAATATGATTTTTGCATAAAAACTAAAAAATATACTAAAAAGTAGTTAAATCCTACTAAAAACTATATGAAAATACCTCCAAAAAGCGTATAAAATATCCGCTCATCACAACACCAATCTTAAACTGTTGCTTGTCCTCAAGAAACTAAATGAATAAAATAGGATAGAAAGAAAATCAAGAGGCAATAACATCTCAGAGTTTTATATGAAGCTCAAATTCTCATTAGATGAGCGGGACTAGTAGCTTTTTGATTCTGAACAGTTTTGGTGTCTCAATTTATCCTTTGAAGTTCAGAATGATTGGCATCTATAGGAACTCAAAATTCAGATAGTGTTATTGATTCTCCTAGTTTAGTATGTTGATTCTTGAACACAGCTACTTTATGAGTTTTGGCCGTGACCCTAAGCACTTTGTTTTCCAGTATTACCACCGGATGCATAAATGCCACAGACACATAACTGGGTGAACCTTTTCGTTTTGGGCCGATTTCATCACGTCGGTCCCTTCTAAGTTATTTCTAGCAATCCTCTTTTTGGACCTTTGCCAGGTCTCTTTTAGGGATTACTTTTTATAACTTTTCATTTTGGGCCGACTTCATTACGTCGGTCCCTTCTAAGTTATTTCTAGCAATCCTCTTTTTGGACCTTTGTCAGGTCTCTTTTAGGGATTACTTTTTATAACTTTTCGTTTTGGGCCGACTTCATCACGTCGGTCCCTTCTTAGTTATTTCTAGCAATCTTCTTTTGTAGGGTTGGCCAGGCCTCTTTCCAGGGGTTCACTTTTTATAATTTTTGGTTTTTGTGGTCGACTAGTCCGACTTCTTCTACGTCGGCTAGTCTTCAAGTTATTTTTAGCGACCTATTTTTATTAAGACCTCGTCAGGTCCTTTCTATGGATCACTTTCGATAACTTCTTGCATTATTCTGTTTTGGTCGCCTTTTCATCTTTGCCGATTTCATAGAAATTGGGTTTGATCCCCGTTGGTCGACCTTTTGATGAATTTGATTTTCATCTTTGTTGGCCTTTACCGTGATCGTGCAGTGAATTTGATTTTCACTTTCTGCCGATCTGTAGCTTTATAATCGGGTGATGAATTTTTTGCATTTCAGATTAATGCGTCTTGATAAGGCATTTGTAGAAAATCTGAAAAACTTTATTCAAAATAGGAAATATGCAAATATATACATGTGGGAGTTTTACTCCTCTAAGTTAGGTATTTTACGAATCTTGGTTCGGTGCCTCATTAAAAAACCTTTTAAGAAAAAAGAGTGCACCTTATCCTAAGATCCTTATTACCTCTAACTATAATACCTTCGTAGGTTGCAAACGTGCCATGACCTGGGAAGCTCTCGCCTTTCGAGTTCAGACAGTCTGTAGTAGCCCTTTCCAAGTACTTCTATGACTCGATAGGGTCCTTTCCAGTTTGCTGCCAGCTTTCCTTCTCCAGGTCGGGTTGTTCCAATATCATTTCGGATTAGGATAAGGTCATTCTCGACAAAACCTCACGGCACTATCTTTTGATTGTATCTTGAAGCCATTCGTCGTTTTAATGCCTCTTCCCTAATCCGAGCTCTTTCTCAGATTTCTGGAAGTAGGTCGAGTTTTTCCCTTTGAAGTTGGGAGTTAGCCTCTTCATTGTAGTGGATCACTCTAGGCGATCCTTCTTCGACCTCCACTGGGATCATTGCCTCTATTCCGTAAGCTAACCGGAAGGGTGATTCCTTTGTGGTGGAGTGTGGAGTTATTCGATATGCCCATAAGACTTGTGGGAGCTCTTCGGTCCAGGCTCCCTTTGCATCCTGTAATCTCCGTTTTAGCCCGGCTAATATGACTTTGTTAGCAGCCTCTGCTTGTCCATTGGCCTGGGGGTGTTCTACGGATGTGAATTGGTGTTTTATATTTAGATCGGCCACTAGATTTTTGAAGCCTGCGTCTGTAAATTGTCTGTGGTTATAGAGTATGGAATCCCAAACCTTGTGACAATATTTCTATATAGGAATTTTCGACTTCTTTGAGCAGTGGCGTTAGCTAGGGGTTCCGCCTCGATCCATTTTGTGAAATAGTCTACCCCTACTATGAGGAATTTGACTTGTCCTGATCCTTGAGGGAAGGGTCTGAGAAGATCGAGTCCCCATTTTGCGAATGGCCAGGGTGAGGTTATGCTGAAGAGCTCCTCTAGCAGGGCGATGTGAAAGTTGCCATGTTTCTGATATGGTGGAAATGTCTTCACGAATTCTGTTGCTTCTTTTTGTAAAGTCCACCAATAGAATCCGGCTCGGAGTACTTTTCTGGTAAGTGCCTGTGCTCCGAGATGGTTACCACAAATACCACTGTGTACTTCTTCTAAGACTTCTTTTGTGTTGGAAGTCGGTACGCATTTTAATAGTGGTATTGAAATCCCTCTCTTATATAGAGTATTATTTATGATGGTGTAGTATTGTGCTTCCCGTTTTAACCTCTTTACCTCATTCTTATCTGTAAGGAGTGTTTCTGTTTTGAGGTAATTAATTATGGGAGCCATCCATCCTTGATCCAGACCTGTTATGGCTAGGACCTTTTCTTCTTCCGAGATTGACGGGTTCTGCAGCATTTCTTGGATGAGGCTTCTATTGTTGCCCCCTGATTTGGTGCTGTCTAATTTTGAGAGTGCATCAGCTCGAGCATTCTGTTCTCGGGGTATGCGGCGAACCTCATATTCCCCGAGTTGTCCGAGCTATTCCCTGGTCTTGTCCAAGTACTTTTTCATGTTGGGATCCTTGGTTTGATAATTCCCCGCTATTTGTGAAGTGACTACCTATGAGTCGCTGAAGATGATAAGCTTTTGAGCTCTAACCTCTTTAGCCAGCTTCAAACCATCTAGTAGTGCCTCATACTCAGCTTGGTTGTTTGAGGCAGGAAACATGAATTTGAGGAAAAGTTCGATTTGGGTTCCTTGGTTACTTTCAATTATCACACCCGTGCCACTTCTGGTTTTGTTTGAGGAACCGTCTACATAGAGATTCCATTCTGTAGGGATTTCCGGGGTGTCTGTAAATTCTACAATGAAGTCGGCCAAATATTACGATTTACTGGCTGTCCAAGCTTCATATTGACGGTCGAATTCGGACAACTCGACTGCCCATTGTAAGATTCTTCCTGCTAAATCTGTTTTCTGCAGAATACCTTTTATGGGTTGGTTGGTCCGAACCCTGATACTCTGGGCTTGGAAATATGGACGAAGTCCTCGAGATGTTAATATGAGAGCAGAGGCAAATTTTTCTATTTTTTGGTAGTTCAGTGCGGATCCTTGTAGTGCTTTACTGATGAAGTATATGGGTTGTTTCCCACTGTCGTCTTCTCGGACCAGTACTGAGGCTACTGCCCGACTTCCTACTGCGAGGTACAATATAAGTGGTTCTCCTTCTCGTGGCCGAGTTAGGATAGGTGGTTGTCCCAGGAACCTTTTGAAATCTTGGAAGGCCTGCTCGCACTCTGTTGTCCATTGGAACCTCTTTCCCTTCCTCAGAGAGGCGTAGAAGGGTAGAGATCTTATTGCCGATCCGGCTAGAAATTTAGAAAAGGCTGCCAATCTTCCATTGAGTTGTTGTACCTCTTTGACACAAGTTGGGCTCTTCGTGTTGAGTATGGCCCGTTATTTATCTGGATTCACCTCGATTCCTCTTTGTTTGAGCATAAAACCCAAGAATTTGCCAGCTTCTACTGTGAAGGTGTATTTTGTAGGGTTAAGTCGCGTGCCATGCCTTCTTATGGTGTTGAATACTTGGGTGAGGTCGGACAGTAGCGTCTCTTCACTTTGTGTCTTTATTAACATGTCGTCCACATAGACTTCCATGATTTTCCCGATGTGGTCTGCAAAGACCTTATTCATTAATCTTTGATAAGTAGCTCTTGCATTTTTGAGTCCAAAAGGCATGACGATGTAGCAGTAGTTTGCTTTTGGGGTTAAGAATGAAGTTTTCTCTTGATCGGGTGGGTACATCGGGATTTGATTTTATCCCGAATAGGCGTCCATAAACGAGAGGTATTTGTATCCGAAGGAGGCATCCACCCGAGCGTCGATACTTGAGAGTGGATAAGGATCCTTTTGGCAGGCTTTTTTGAGATCAGTGTAGTCGGTGCACATCCGCCACTTCCCGTTTGATTTTTTCACCAAGACGATGTCAGCTAGCCATAGCGGGTACTTGACTTCTCTTATGAATCCTGACTCCAGTAGATCTTGTACCTGCTCTTCCACAGCTTGGGATCATTTTGGTCTGAGCTTTCTACGTCTCTGTTGTACTGGCCGAGATCCTTGGTAAACTGCCAGCTTGTGGCACATCAACTTAGGATCTATGCCCGGCATGTCTGCGGCTTTCCATGCAAAGAGGTCGACATTGTCTCTTAAGAACTGTATGAGCGACTCTTTTATATCTCCTTTTAGGATTGTGCCGATATTGATTGTTTTGTCTGGGACATCTCCGATCTGGACTTTTTCTACTTCGCCTTCGAATTATGGACGGAGTTCTTCCCGCCCTTGAACTCCACCCAGTTTGATGGTGTGGAATTCTTCTCCTCTGCCTCTGAGGTTTAGACTTTCGTTATAACAGCGGCGCGCGGTCTTCTGGTCTGCTTTTATTGTAGTTATTCCTTCTGTGGTTGGGACCTTCATGCACAGGTGTGGAGTCGAGACTACTGCGCCGAATTGATTTAACTTTGTCCGACCTATTTACGTCGACCACGATGTAGTCTATATTGAGTGTCCTTGACCGGTTTCCTTTTCCAAAGGTCGTGTGTAGTGAGATGTACCCAAGTGGTTGGATTGGAGTGTGGATAGTGATGACCATGTGATCGTCATGTCCCGAGATGATGCCGACTGCGTCCTCTTTAGTAAAAGTGATTGTGGGAATGTCGGGTGTTTCCTCTCTTCCCTCGACATGATGTACATTTTTAAGATGTCTTTTGCGAGATGATTTAGAGATCCCTTCTCCCGCAAATCCTCCGTGTATCATGTGGATATGTCTCTCAGGTGTATGAGGTGGTCGTTCAGTCCGTCCGACATCTTCGTCCCTACTTTTTTTTCTTGGTTCATCTGCTCGGCTGGCTAAGTACCGATCTAATTTTCCCTCTCTTACCAGTTTTTCTATGACATTTTTTAAGTCAAAACACTCACTGATGAAGTGTCCATAGATTCGATGGTATTCACAATATTCAGCCCGATTTTCTCCCCATTTTTTGCTTTTGAGTGGTCGAGCTAGGGGTATCTTTTCGGTATGTCACACTTCTCGGTAGACATCTACGAGAGACACCCGAAGAGGGGTGAAATTGTGATATTTCTTAATTTTTTCTCCATGCTGATCTTCTTTTTTCTTGGACTCTTTATCCTTATCTCGGGAGGAGTAGGAGAATCCAGACTTTGAGGTCCCTCCTAGTCGAGAGTTTTCCTCCATGTTGATGTACTTCTCGGCTCGTTGCTACACATCATTCAGCGATGTGGGATGTTTTTTCGATATAGAATGGGTAAAAGGTCCCTCTTGCAAGCCATTGATGAGACCCATAATGGCTGCCTCTGTTGGTAGACTTTGGATATCCAAACATGCTTTGTTGAATCTTTTCATGTAGCTGTGGAGACTTTCCCGATCTCCCTGTTTGATCCCTAACAGACATGGGATGTGCTTAGTTTTGTCTTTCTGGATGGAGAATCTAGCCAGAAACTTCTTGGCTAAGTCGTCAAAGCTTGAGATAGACCTGGGGGCAGATTGTCAAACCATTTAATTGCTGTTTTTGTTAAGGTGGTCGGGAAGGCTTTGCAGCGGACTGCATCTGAGGCATCGGTGAGGTACATTCGACTTCTGAAATTACTGAGGTAATGACTGGGATCTGCTGTGCCATCGTATAGAGTCATGTCGAGTAGTTTGAAGTCTTTTGGGATTTTGGTCCTCATGATCTCTTTGGTGAATGGGTCTTGGTCCTTACAGGAGCTGTGTTCGTGACCGGATCGAGTAGTTTTGGCCTTGAGGTCTGCTTCGAGTTTTAGGAGCTTGTCTTTTAACTCACGGCGTCGCCTAACTTTCCTTCGTAGGTCTCTCTCAGCTTCTCTTTGATGCTCCACCTCTTTTTCGAGTTGTTTTGGTTGGTTTTGAAGTCCCTCTATGGCTTCCGCGTTTGGCGAATTCTTGTCTTTGTTAGGTTAAGGAGTATCTTTTGGTGTAATGTCCGCATTTTTGTTTGGTATTCTGTCTACCAAACCAGAGTTGTGGTTGTTATCATGGTCATCCACCATGTGGATGGGATGACTTCCAGGTTCCCCGGCAACGGCGCCAATGTTCCGAGGGTTACCTGAAACTATAGGTCGATCTCGGACGAGATCTTCTGTGCTGGTTGGAGATGACGTGTCTGGCTGGTGGATGGTGGCCGGAGCTATCACGCTCGACTTGTTGGACTGACAATGTTGCTGATCCTTTGTCACCAGAGGGTGGTGGTACCTGCAAGGGACTCCGATGCTTAAGTTAGCAAGGGTATTGTTCCGAGGGTTACCTGAAACTGTAGGTCAATCTCGAACAAGATCTTCTGTACTGGTCGGAGATAACGTGTCCGGCTGGTTGGTGGCGGCCAGAGCTGTCGTGCCCGACTTGTTGGACTGGCTGCGCTGCTGATCCTTTGTCACCAGAGGGTGGTGGTACCTGCAAGGGTCTCCGATGCTTACGTTTGTAAGGGTATTAAGCAAGTATGAGTTATACCTGGGTGCTCCAGTGTATTTATAATGGTGAGAAGTGACCTTTTTTAGATAAGATAAGTTAGTTATCTTTATCTTATCTTATCTTTGAGTAAGGTCATCTTATCTTCAAGGAAACCGCCCTTATCTCTATAGGCTTAGGCTGCCTTATGATTTGGGTCGTGTTCCTCTATTTGGACCTTTTATCGGGCTTTCCTGGCAATTTGGCCGAGCTCTTTGACAAGAGGTCGGATGGTCTGACCTGAAGAGGTCGGTCGCTTTGTTGCTTAACATTCCGGATCGGACAATTCGACCCAGGATATGAACAGTGCCCCTGCTCGAGCTCGGTCTTTCTTTTGAGGTCGAGTCTTAGTTTTGGGACTTCGATCCTTCTCTGGTGAAGCCGAACTCGAGCATCTGTCGACTTCCTCTCTGTAGAATATTTTTTGAATGCGGAACGTTTTCTTAAGCGCGCGCTTTTGCATTAGCGCTCTGGTCACTGGAATGTGCGAGGGTTTAATACCCTCATTAATTGATTTTTAATTCCTCGTTTCCCTTGGCTCTTTTATTTTGAACTTTACACACAGAAAACGGTTTCTCTTCTCTGTTTTACTCGTAACTTCCCCCTTTTCTTTCTCATTTTCTGTTTTTGCATTTTCGCGTTTCTTCCAGCGACGTTGATTGGTGATTGTTGGTGCTCTCTTTTAAAGGCGATTCCGAATTCTATTTTCCATCTTCAACTTCTTTGAAGCTTTCTCCTTTTTCCAGGTTGGTTTTACTTTCTGCTTCTTTACTTCTTTCATCGCTTTGCCTTCGGTTCTTTGGTAAAGCTTTGATTTTTCATTTGAATGCATGCTGGAAAGTTTGAACCTTTTTGCGTCATTATGCCCAATTGTTGCTGTGATGCGTGTTTCTGGCATTTCTCCTGATGATTGACATTTTTTAGGGCTTTGCATGTTTTGCTACCTTTTTATTTGATTTTGTAGCTTTCCAGAATAATGGCTTCGTTTGATTCTTTTAAAAAAGGTTGCGTCTTTGATGTCGTCCTGTTTGGTATTTGTTGTTTACTTTTTTATTGAAAAAGGGCTTTTTTTTAGCTGAGAGTTTTGTTGGAATGTTAGTCTCGTAGATTTTTTCTGAGTCCTTACTCTATCACTGCCTCCAAAGGATGCCCCTGGAGCTTGTCTTGGGGTTTTCCTTTTACTTGTTTGTATGCTTGAGTCATGCTCTGCTTATGAGTTGATTTTGACTTTTGCCCGAGATGTTTTTGGTTGGTAATCTATTTTCTTCTTTCTTGCTATCGGACTAGTTGACCTCATGTCTTCTCGCAAAAATATTATTGAGACATCTTCCCAAGTCCCTGAGGGCATGGCCGATTGGGTGGATTCTATGGTTCTTCTGTGTGTTTCTTTGGTCGACTCCAAGTTTTGTCAGCAGCTTAGGCAATTTCATAGGATTTGTAGTAATGGTAGTGATGAAAAAAATTATGAGCTTGTATCCCCTAACTCTGAAGAAAGGGTTTGTTTTTCTACCCGAGTTGTTGGAGAACGTCCCTTTTTCTATGCATAAGACTTCCTTTTTAGTCAAATGAATATTACTCTTCCTTTTACCCCCTTTGAGACCAACCTATTATGGTCTTGTAACATAGCTCCATCTCAGCTTCACCCCAACTCCTGGGGTTTTATAAAAATCTTTCAATTGCTGTGTCACGAACTAGGTATCCCTGCTTCGCAGTCCCTCTTCTTTTATCTCTTTGTTTTGACAAAGCTTGGGGTGGTTAAGAAGAAGGCCGCCTGGGTTTCTTTCCGAGCTTCCCAGGGGAAGAAGGTTTTTTCCATGTTTGATGAATCTTTTTGTGACTTTAAGAATTACTTTTTCAGGGTCCGAGCTGTTGAGGGAGCTCGGCCCTATTTTCTGGATGAAAATGACGAGCCTGCCTTTCCTTTAGAATGGCAAAAGAATGTAATGGTGTCTAAATATACGTGAGAGATGTTAGATGAGGCTGACCAAGCCTTTGTGACTGTGTTGGAAGAAAACTGGGGGCAGCCTCCCTATCTTGATACAAAGAAATTCCTAGGAAATCCCTCTCTTCTCCGAGTTGAGCTGGGTAGTGGTTGATTTCCCTTTTGTGTTTTTGCTTATTTTGTCAAGTTTATTTCTTTTCTCTTCTTTGATTTATAACTTGGTCTTTCGTTGTGATGTTTGTTTGCAGAGATGATTAAAAATAAAGAATCTATGAAGGCTTTTAAGAAGGCGAGGAAAGCTACTGCAGTTCAGAACATCTCGGCCAAGATGGCCGGGGAGGGGTCTTCTCAGGTTCAGTCGAAGCTATCTGTACCGAGCTCTCCTGGACCAAGGAGGATGATTCTTACTCCTCGGGTTCATTTGGTTGATCTTCCACAGGCTTCTGTCATTACCTCTGGCGCTCCTCCACCAAAAAAGTAAAAAACTGCTGAGCCCTTGATGCCCCTTATTTTGATGCTGTTGAGTTTGTTGACTAGCAAATTGGTTCTTATGGCACCATTCCTACTGACGATGTTTCTCTCCTTCGCCATTTGGACTTTATTACTCGGAGCAGCATTAAAATGGCACATATGGGGGCGACTTTATATCGAACTGTTCAAGATCTTCCCATTCATGCTACAAAGGCTTTTATGGAGAAGGCTAAGTTGGAGTTCGACCGAATGAAGGGTTTGAAGGAAGAACTTGAGGTGAGGGTGACTAAGTTGGAGAAAGAGTTGGAGGGTGAAAAGGCCAGTTCTATTTTCTTGGCGGATTCTGCGAAGTTGGCTGAAGACACGACGTTGAAGCACAAGAAGAGTTATGTTATGACTTATAGGGAGATGATGCGTCTCAGGGATGATTTAGAGTCTGCCCGAGTTGATTACGCCGAGCTCCAGGGTCACCTTGTAGGTAGTGTAACTGCTGCTTATGAGAACCTGAAGGAGCAGGTCTGGGTTCTTGCACCCGAGATCGACCTTACTCTCCTCAGCTTGGATAATGTCGTAAAGGACGGTAAGATTGTCCCTGATGACCCTGATGATGATGATGTCGACCCTTCTTCAGTGCCTGCCTCCAAAGCTTCTGTTGTGCCTACTTCTTTAGCTCCTTCATCTGAGGCTGGTCATCCCGAGTCAGAGCCTGATTGTCAAATCTTGAACTGGGATGATGGAACCGTGGATGCGGTGCCTCTTCAGACTCGTCCTCCTTCACCCCGTGTTGATGCTACCGAGAAGCCTTCGGATCCTCAATGATTTTTTCTGGATGTTTGTGTGGATAGCCCGGCTTGTGGGCTTTTGAACTTTATGTTTTGTAAATGGTGGTTCTGACTTTTTGCTACTCCCTGAGTTGCTTGTTTAGCAACTTCATTTTGAAAAACAAAGTAGTTTCCAAGCTCTTGGCATTGATTTTGGTAGCCTCTTGAGTTTGTTATTATTATAACTTGTGTTTTTCGTAACATATCTGTCTGCATCTGTCTTGGTACCTTTTTAGGTTTTTTGGGAGTGTTGGAACTTTGTTGTCAAACCTCATTGGATTGCCTTTGTATTTCATACTTGTGGCTTGATTCCTTTGAGGTTGTGGATGTTTGGATCCACCTTGTATGTTGGCTTCCTCACTTTGGCCTGAAGTTATTTTAGTAATCCTCTTTCTTGGACCGTGTTTAGGTCTCTTTCAGGGATTACTTTTATAACTTTATGTTTTGGGCCGACTTCATCATGTCGGGCCCTTCCAAGTTATTTTAGTAATCCTCTTTCTTGGACCTTGTTCAGGTCTCTTTCAGGGATTACTTTTATAACTTTATGTTTTGGGCCGACTTCATAATGTCGGGCCCTTCTAAGTTATTTTAGTAATCCTCTTTCTTGGACCTTGTTTAGGTCTCTTTCAGGGATTACTTTTATAACTTTATGTTTTGGGCCGAATTCATCATGTCGGGAACTTCTAAGTTATTTTAGTAATTCTCTTTCTTGGACCTTGTTCAGGTCTCTTTCAGGGATTACTTTTATAACTTTATGTTTTGGGCCGACTTTATCATGTCGGGCCCTTCTAAGTTATTTTAGTAATCCTCTTTCTTGGACCTTGTTCAGGTCTCTTTCAAGGATTACTTTTATAACTTTATGTTTTGGGCCGACCTCATTATGTCGGACCCTTCTATGTTATTTTAGTAATCCTCTTTTATAGGGCTGGCCAGACCTCTTTCCAGGGATTTACTTTTTATAACTTTGGATTTGTGACTGATCTGACTTTTTTACGTCAGCCAGTCTTTAAGTTATTTTTTAGCAATCCATTTTATTAAGACCTCGTCAGGTCCTTTGTATGGATCACTTTCGATAACTTCTTGCATTATTCTATTTTCATATTTGCCGATTTCATAGAAATTGGGTTTAATCCCCGTTTGGTCGACTTTTTGACGAATTTTGGTTTTCATCTTTGTTGGTCTTTATCATGATCGTGTAGTGAATTTGGTTTTCACTTTCTGCCGATCTGTGGCTTTATAATTGGACGATGAGCGTTTCAGATTAATGCGTCTTGAGAATTTGTAGAAGATCTAAACAAATTTTATTCAAAAGAAAATGCAGATATATACATGTGGGAGTTTTATCCCTCTAAGTCGGGCAATTTGTAGGTCTTTGGCTTGGCACCTCATTAAAAAACCTTTTCAGGAAAAAGAGTGCGCCTTGTCCTAAGATTCTTTATTACCCCTAACTATAGTACCTTCTTAGGTTGCAGGCGTGCCATGACCTAGGGAGCTCTCACCCTTCGAGTTCGGACAGTCTGTAGTAGACCTTTCCAGGTACTTCTATGACTCGGTAAGGTCCTTTCCAGTTCGCTGCCAGCTTTCCTTCTCCAGGTCGAGTTGTTCTGATATCATTTCGGATTAGGATGAGGTCGTTCTCGGCAAAACTTCGCGGCACTACCTTTTGATTGTATCTCGAAGCCATTCAACGTTTTAATGCCTCTTCCCTGATTCGAGCTCTTTCTTGGATTTCTGGAAGTAGGTCGAGTTCTTCCCTTTGAAGTTGGGAGTTGGCTTCTTCATTATAGTGGATCACTCTAGGCGACCCTTCTTCAATCTCCACTGGGATCATTGCCTCCATTCCATACGCTAATCGGAAGGGTGATTCCTTTGTGGTGGAATGTGGCGTTGTTTGATATGCCCATAGGACTTGTGGGAGCTCTTCAGCCTAGGCTCCCTTTGCATCATGTAATCTTCGTTTTAGCCCAGCCAATATGACTTTGTTGGCAGCTTCGGCTTGTCCATTGGCCTGGGGATGTTCTACGGAAGTGAATTGGTATTTTATGTTCAAGTCGGCCACTAACTTTTGGAAGCTTGCATCTGTGAATTGGGTGCCATTGTCTGTGGTGATGGAGTATGGAACCCCAAACCTTGTGACAATGTTTCTATATAGAAATTTGCGACTTCTTTGAGCAGTGGCGTTGGCTAGAGGTTCTGCCTCGATCCACTTTGTGAAATAGTCTACCCCTACTATGAGGAATTTGACTTGTCCCGATCCTTGAGGGAAAGGTCTGAGAAGGTCGAGTCCCCATTTTGCGAATGGCCATGGTGAGGTTATGCTGATGAGTTCCTCTAGCGGGGCGATGTGAAAGTTGGCATGTTTTTGACATAGTGGACATGTTTTTACGAACTCTGTGGCTTCCTTTTGTAGAGTTGGCCAATAAAATCCTTCCTGGAGTACTTTTTTGGTAAGTGCTTGTGCTCCGAGATGATTGCCACAGATACTACTGTGTACTTCTTCTAAGACTTCCTTTGTGTTGGAAGTCGGTACACATTTTAACGGTTGTATTGAAATTCCTCTTTTGTATAGAGTATTGTTTATGATAATGTAGTATTGTGGCTCCCTTTTTAGCCTCTTTGCCTCCTTCTCATCTATGGGGAGTGTTTCTATTTTGAGGTAGTTAATTATGGGAGTCATCCATCCTTGATTCGGACTCATTATGGCTAGGACTTTTTCTTCTTCCGAGATTGATGGGTTCTGCAGCGTTTCTTGGATGAGGCTTCTATTGCTGCCCCTGGTTTGGTACTGGCTAGTTTTGAGAGTGCGTCAGCTTGGGCATTCTATTCTCGGGGTATGTGGCAGACCTCATATTCCCCGAATTGTCAGAGCTGTTCCCTGGTTTTGTCCAGGTACTTTTTCATGGTGGGATCTTTGGCTTGGTAGCTCCCTGCTATTTGTTAAGTGACTACTTGTGAGTCACTGAAGATGATAAGCTTTTGAGCTCCAACTTCCCTAGCCAGTTTCAAACCAGCTAGTAGCGCCTCATATTCAGCTTGGTTGTTTGTGGCAGGGAACCCGAATTTGAGGGAAAGTTCAATTTGGGTTCCCCGGTCGCTTTCTATTATCACACCCGCGCTGCTTCCAGTTTTATTTAAGGAACCATCTACATAGAGATTCCATTCTGTAGGAATTTTTGGGGTGTCTGTAAATTCTGCAATGAAGTCGGCCAGATATTGCGATTTGATGGCTGTCCGAGCTTCATATTGAAGGTCGAATTCAGACAACTCGACTGCCCATTGCAAGATTCTGCCTGCTAAGTCTATTTTCTGTAAAATCCCTTTTATGGGTTGGTTGTTCCAAACCCTAATGGTGTGAGCTTGGAAGTACAGACGCAGTCGTCGAGATGTTAGTATGAGAGCGTCACTACAAGAAAATAAGCTTTCTGCCACGCTTTTAAATTATGCCGAAAAGTGCTAAAAAGGGTGCCGACAGCTTTTCGCCACGCTTTTTGAGCTATCGGCACGCTTTTGAAAGGGTCACATCTGCGAGCGTGCCAGTTGCTCTATCGCCACGCTTTTCTAGATCTATCGGTACGCTTTCTTTTTTGCCACGCTTTTAACTCTTGCCACGCTTAAAAGCGTGGCGATATGTATTAACCTATTGGCACGCTTTAAAAGCGTACCGAAAAATGAAAGATATGGCTACGCTTTTGAAACGTGCCAACAGTAAAAGATATGGTGTCACTTTTGAAGCGTACCAATAGTCAAAGAAACATGGACCTATTGCCACGCTTTTAAAGCGTGGCTATACCCCTATCAAATTAAAAAAAAAATCTGGCTATACTTTTAGAGTACTCTAATGCACTCCAAAAACAATAAAAAAACATCGACAAAAATCTGTGAATATCATTTAAAAAAATTAACTAATGCTAATGAAAATTAGTATTACATTAATAAAATTCAAACCAAATTAGCTATATCAATCTCTTATAACCAAAGTAGTTATAAAATACAGTGGGATAAAAAATATCAATACATATAAAACTTATTAAAAGTCATTAACTTATTCTATCTGTCATTTTTTGTGTAGAAAATAAAAAAAATAAAAAAATTAATATGAACAATCCAAACATAATATTGTTGAGTTTCGCAGTTTATAGGCAAAAACTCATGATGCTGAATCTTGTAGCTCACATCATTGTGCTTTAGAGAAAGGAGATGGCCCTCTTGGAAGAACTTCTATCATTTTTGTAGCACTTGAGGATTTTATATTCTTCATGCATGACTATCAATGCAGTTTCTTTACTTCCCATTCTTCTTACCTGCAACAACAAGTTTAAAAGAAATGCCATGAAAACACACTCAACAATTTTATCTACATTTAATAATGATTTCAACGAGTCTAGGCACAATTACACAAAACATACTGCAGTTTTGTACTGTAACTATCAGCTTGAAAATGATGTTATACCTTTCAAAGACTTACCCCAGCCTATTCTCCAAGAGTCTTTGCACTTGGAACTGTTAGCAAACTAACATTATGCTCAGCAGGAGCTGCTGGCTCAGCAGCCACAACAGGACCTTCTTCACTGCAGATTAAGAGTATGATAAAAAGGGTATCAACTAACTACCATTTTGGCCTTAAAAAATTCAAGTTTTGACAAAATGACCCTTCTGAAAGAGGGAAAAAATGACATTTTGGCTCCCCAAAGATGATTTCAGTTTGACAAAATAAGCTATTTTCTTCATAAGTGGCAAATAGTTCATGCATTTGATTCAACTTTTTATTGGAACATTTGAAAAATTATTTAGAAAGTACATACAAATAATCGAAGAAAAATTCAATCTCTAGGAATACAATAGTTTTCTTACTTAAATCATAACTGGGCCTTATAATCTAATCTTATTAGGTAAAAATTCAATTATCAATTATATATAATAAATAAGTAAATAAATATGGCAGCGCTATCACCAATTCACCAGCTAATTTTGGGTATTATATGACTTTAAAAATAAACATTTCCACTCATTTTCTTCTGGCTATTTTTGCTAATACAAAGATGATGAACCAAAAGAAAAGGAAGGGAGAAAGAAATACTGAAACAGTACCTCATAAGCGTTGGATTTGGTACCAAGCTAGATCAGAACACCAACACTCTTTACCTGAAAACCAGAAGAAAATGTTAAACATGATTAACTAAAAGCCCTCTGAATTTGAAATCCCACAATATCCTTAAAATTTTGCCTCTTATAAACACATGAAGCTAAATCACCACATTACCACCCATTTCCCTTCCCAAAAAAGTTTTAAACACAGATTTGAGAAGCTGAAAACTCACGAGTTTTTCTTAGCATAATGAACACGAATCCATATAACGGGGCAAAAAAAAGTCCAGTTTTGAAGTGAACCCGATGACGAAAAAAGAAAAGAGAAGTTGAAAACAATGGATTTGAGAAAGATAGGAATGTACCCAGATTGAAATAGGAGAGATCTATACCTGAAGCATTAGCAGGGACAGTTTTCAGATATGAAATCTATGAGAAAAGTGACATTTTTTTATGAATCTATGAGAAAATTGAATAAATAAGACATGAGTAAAATCAAATGGAACACACCCAGACATCCTTGTTGATAGGAAAAAAGAGCAATTTCTTCTTCACTGTACAGGGAAAAAAGAGCAATCTTTTACAGCCATGCACTCTACAGAGCTAAAGTCAACCCATAAACACTTCACTCCCAAAATAATCTAATATGAAATGTCTAGAATTAACACCTAGTATTTCTCCAACAACCAAATTAATCCATAGAATTAAGAGCTATATAGTTATATATACTACAAACAAGCCAATGACAATTGTTTCTCAATCAGATAAGAATTACTAAGATTAAATTTAATCACAAAATAGTAGTGTGAGTCACATATTGAGACAATTACAATTTGGTATTAATAGTCTCTAATGAACAATTCAATTACTACGCATGAATCAAGAACAAACAGAGAAAGACACACCAAAAAAAAGAGAAAAAACCAGTTCCAATCAATAGTAAGAAAAAGCCACCAACAAAAAGAAGAACACAGACACAGACACTTACCAGACGAACACAGACACAGCCTCACAAAACAGAAACTATGCAATCATGTAGGCACATTATAACGCTTCTATAGCATAAAAAAAATCACATTTTGAACAAGGCACGTGAATGAAAGCTGAGTTTGTTCACTCACCCAGGTACAAGAGACACCTAATTCCATAGTGGAACCTTTAATTAATTTGGACCCTGCTGTGTGCACATATTTTTCCACTATCACGCATATTTCTATATATACTAACAAATATTACACCAAACTAAATATATAAAATCTACCTGCAAGAGATCTTGTTGTGGAGAAGACAACACAGTAGAAAGAAGCTCAATGCTGTTTCTAGCAACATCAAAAGCTTCCTTAGTTTGTTCAGGAGTAAAACTCTGCACAGGAATATCATCATGCTGAGTCTGGCATGAAAGATCAAGTTCAACCTCAGACACTGAAAATAGGCGCCAAGCTCTCGTTGTGACGGCCAGGGAACTGAATACCCCTTGATTTCAGACTCTGAACCACAAAATGGAAACAAGCAATCAACAATAACACTAACAATAACCCATACTAGCAAATTCAACAGTTAGAGCTAGTAACTAACCCAATCAATTTAGCATAGGATTTTGAGTTTCTAGTTTCTAGGCATGATATGATTATCAGAAATTGTCCCTTGACATCAACTTAACAATGAAGCAGATATGCATGAAATAGGAAAAAAGGTAGCAGTACCTTGTAAGTTTCTTCATAAACAGGGAGATAGTGAAGCTCGATGGTGGATTCGCCTCAAGCCTCAATCATGATCAAAGCCTTGTTGCGGTTATTAAAACTGTTTGAGGATCGTCAATTAACCTAACCATATCATCAAGAACCCTCTCAGCAGCGACTTCAGAGAAACCCTTCTCGCAATTCTTCACGATGGTTTCAAGCAAGACGAGGGGCAAGGAATCAAACCTTTCAAGCAGCGACTTCAGAGAAACCCTAAACCATGAATCAAATCTTTACTGCTGACGCCAGCGATGCATCCGACGCCAAGCTCGATGGAGATGCCACCGGTCGTTTCCTATAAACACCAGAGACGTCGGCACTAGCAGAATGATGGTTGGCGCTGACGGGTTGCCGCTGACGAGTGGCGCTGACGAGTGGTGCTGATGGTTGGCGCCACGCGTGAGAGAGGGAGACGGCGGCGTGGGGCATGAGCGACGAGTGGTGCTGATGGTTGGTGGTGCTGCGACGAGTTGGAGGGAGGGGTTGTGACGGGTTGAGAGAGGGAGACAGCGGCGTTGTTGGGAGAGGGAGTTAGGGTTGCAGATATGAGAAGGGCGAGTGACGGCCACATAGGGTTAGAAGTGATTTTCGAAACCAACACTTCTAGTCTAGGGTTAAAACATAAAACTTAGAAAAAAAAAGTGAAGTGTGAAAAAAAGGGGTGGGAAACTAAATTTTGGAAGGAGGGAATCCTATCGGTACGCTTTTGTAAGGTGCCCAAATAAACATAAGATATGGGCACGTTTTAAAAAGGTGACCATTGAAAAACTAACTAGCCACGCTTTTTAAGCGTGCCGGTTTCTCTCTATGGTCACGCTTTTGAAGCGTGCCAAAAAAAAGCGTGGCCAAATCACAAATTAGTGGCCACCCTCGTAAAAGCGTGCCCATAGACCACTTTTGGGCACGCTTTAAAAGCGTGGCAAGAAAAAAGGGTGCCGACAGGCCTTTTTTCTTGTAGTGCGTAGGCGAATTTTTTTATTTTTTGGTAGTTCAGCTCGGATCTTTGTAATGCTTTGCTGATGAAATATATAGGTTGTTGCCCACTGTCGTTTTCTTGGACTAATGCTGAGGCTACTGCCTGACTTCCTACTGTGAGGTATAATATAAGTGGTTCTCCTTTTAGGATTGTACCGATATTGGTTATTTTGTCCAGGATATCTCCGATCTGGACTTTTTCTACTTCACCTTCGAGTTGTGGGCAGAGTTCTTCCCGCCTCTGAACTCCACCGAATTCGTTGATGTGGAATTCGTCTCCTCTGCCTCTGAGGTTTAGACTTTCGTTGTAACAGCGGCGCGCCATCTTCTGGTCTGCTTTTATCGTAGCTATCCCTTCTGTTGTTGGGAATTTCATGCATAGATGTGGGGTCGAGACTACTGCGCCGAGCTGATTTAATGTTGTCTGACCTATTAAGGCGTTATAGGCTAAACTCACGTCGACCACGATGTAATCTATCTTGAGTGTTCTTGACTGGTTTCCTTTTCCGAAGGTCTTGTGCAGTGAAATATATCCAAGTGGCTGAACTGAAGTGTCTCCTAGCCCGAACAGGCTGTTCGAATATGCTCTGAGTTCTTTTTCTTCCAGGCCGAGTTTATTGAAGGTCGTTTTAAACAAGATGTCGGCGGAGCTTCCTTGGTCCACCAGTGTGCGGTGGAGATTTGTGTTTGCCAGTATAATAGTGATGACCATGGGATCGTCGTGTCCTGAGATGATGCCGGATGCGTCCTCTTTGGTAAAAGTAATTGTGGGGATGTCGGGTGCTTCCTCTTTTCCCTCAACATGATATACTTCTTTAGGATATCTTTTCTGAGATGATTTGGAGATTCCTCCTCCCGCAAATCCTCCGTGTATCATATGGACGTGTCTCTCTGGTGTACGAGGCGATTGCTCAGTTCGTCCGGCATCTTCGTCCCTTCTTCTTTTTCTTTGCTCATCGTCTCGGGTGGCTAGGTACCGATCTAATTTCCCTTCTCTTACTAGTTTTTCTATGACATTTTTTAAGTCAAAGCATTCGTTGGTGGAATGCCCACGGATTCGATGGTATTCACAATATTCAGTCCAATTTTCGCCTCCTTTTTTTCTTTGAGTGGTCAAGCTGGGGGTATTTTTTCAGTATGGCAAACTTCTCTGTAGACATCCACAAGGGACACCCGAAAAGGGGTTTAATTGTGGTATTTTTTATTTTTTTCCCATGTTGATCTTCTTTCTTTTTGGACTCTTTATCATGTATGAGGTGTAGAAACTCCACCGTAGAAAATACATAAGAGAAAAAGGTCTAGGCATGGCCATGTGGCCAGCCTCCCAATGTGAAAAATGGCATACGCTCGTTCCAAAACTCCTTTGAATACAATAGTAAAAGTGCTATTTATACTAAAACTAGTTACTGGGGATTACAGAAAATAAGTAACTAAGTGCAGATAGTGCAGAAATCCACTTTCGGGGCCCACTTGGTGTGTGCTTGGGATGAGCATTGAGCTTTACACGTGAATAGGCCATTTCTAGAGTTAAACGCCAGCTTGGATGCCAATTTGGGCGTTTAACTCCATTTCTGGTGCCAATTCTGGCGTTTTACGCCAGAAAAGGGTCTCTGATGGGTGTTTAGGCGCCAGTTTGGGCCATCAAATCTTGGGAAAAGTATGGACTATTATACATTGCTGGAAAGCCCAAGATGGCTAATTTCCAACGCAATTCAGATCGCGCCAATTGGGCTTATGTAGCTCAAGAAAATCCACTTCTATTGTAGGAGGGTCAGAGTCCAACAGCATCTGCAGTCCTTTCTTAGCCTCTGAATCAGATTTTTGCTCAGGTCCCTCAATTTCAGCCAGAAAATATCTAAAATTATAGAAAAACACACGAAATCATAGTAAATTCCAGAAATGTGATTTTTGCATAAAAAGTAACTAAAACATACTAAAACTATGTAAAAACAATGCCAAAAAGGGTATAAATTATCCGCTCATCACAACACCAAACTTAAATTGTTGCTTGTCCCCAAGCAAGTAAAAACAAAATAGGATAAAAAGAAGGGAAAATACAATAAATTTCAAAATATCAATGAAGCTTAGTTCCAATTAGATGAGCGGGACTAGTAGCTTTTTGCTTTGGACCACGACTTTAACCGCTCAGTCTCAAGCTTTTCACTTGACACCTTCACGCCACAAGCACATGGTTAGGGACAGCTTGATTTAGCCACTTAGGCCAGGATTTTATTCCTTTGGGCCCTCCTATCCACTGATGCTCAAAGCCTTGGATCCTTTTTACCCTTGCCTATTGGTTTAAAGGGCTATTGGCTTTTTCTGCTTGCTTTTTCTTTTTCTTTCGTTTTCTTTATTTTTTGCTATTTTTTTCGCAAGCTTTGTGTTTTTCACTGCTTTTTCTTGCTTCAAAGAATCAATTTTATGATTTTTCATATTATCAATAACATTTCTCGTTTTTCATTATTCTTTCAAGAGCCAACAATTTTAACATTCATAAACTTCACTATAAAAAATATGCACTGTTCAAGTATTCATTCAGAAAACAAAAAGTATTGCCACCACATCAAAATAATTAAACTATTTTCAAGATAGAATTCGAAATTCATGTACTTCTTTTTCTTTTTAAGAAAACCTTTTTCATTTAAGAAAGGTGAAAGATTCATGGAATATTCATAGCTTTAAGACATAGACACTAAACACTAAAGATCATGTAATAAAGACAAAAACAAAGACAAAACATTAAGCATAAAAATGAAAAAATAGAAAAATAAGAACAAGAAAATTAAAGAACGGGTCCACCTTAGTGACGGCGGCTAGTTCTTCCTCTTGAAGATCCTATGGAGTACTTGAGCTCCTAAATATCTCTTCCTTGCCCTTGTTGCTCTTCCCTCATGGCTCTTGTTGAAGTCCATGAGTGGGGTCTCTTGTTTGCTCCATCCTCTTTTTAGTGATGGGCTTTTAAGATGAATCTTTCCATCTCCCATGACTCAGAGTTGGAAGCAACTGCCTTCCCTTTCCTCTTCCTAGAGGTTTCTCCAGCCTTAGATGTCATTAATGGTTATGGAAAAACAAAAAGCAAAGCTTTTTCCACACCATACTTAAAAGTTTTGCTCGTCCTCGAGAAAAATAAAATAGAAGGGAGTAAAAGAACAATGATGCAATTAATTTTGAAAACTTATTACTGTATACAAGAAAAATTAAAAAGAGTTGAAAAGAATTTGAAAAGATATGTAAGTTTTGAAAACGTTTTGGAAGGAATTGAAAAGAATTAAAAAGAGAATTAAAAAGAATTGGAAAGATTATTAATATTTGAAAATAGAAATTGAAAGATGAATGTTTAAAATATGTTTGATGCAAAAAATTATGAATTAAAACATAAAAAATGAAAAAAAATCGAGTTGGAAACAAAATTACCTCCCTTATGTCATCCTGGCGTTTAACGCCCACTTGACTGCCTCTTTGGGCATTTAACGCCTAGCCAGATACCCTAGCTGGCATTAAACGCCAGGAATCCTTCTTTACTAGGCATTTTTCTGAACGCCCAGGATGCTGCCATTTCTGGCGTTAAATGCCCAGAATGCTACCTGCATGGGCGTTAAACGCCCATTCTGCTATCCTTACTGGCATTTAAACGCCAGTAAGTCTGTCCTCTAGGGTGTGCTATTTTTGATGCTGTTTTTGATTCTGCTTTAATTCTGCAGCTGTTTTTATGATTCCACATGATCATCAACCTAAAGAAAACATAACATGGCAATGGAAAACAAATGTCTATATAATTAAATAACATTGGGTTGCCTCCCAATAAGCGCTTTTTTAATGTTAATAGCTTCACAGAGACTCAGAACTTAATGGTGGTCTCCCAACACCAAACTTAGAAGTTGAGTGTGGGGGCTCTGTTTGACTCTGTATTGAAAGAAGCTTTTCTTGCTTCCTCTCCATGGTTATAGAAGAAGATCCTTGAGTGCCTTAAACATAAGGTAGTCCTCATTCAATTGAAGGACTAACTCTCCTCTGTCCACATCAATCACAGCCTTTGCTGTGGCTAGGAAGGGTCTTCCAAAGATAATGGATTCATCCTCATCCTTCCCAATGTCTAGGATTATGAAGTCAGCAGGGATGTACAGGTCTTCAGCCTTCCCTAAGACATCCTCTACAAGTCCATAAGCCTGTTTCATTAATTTGTCTGCCATCTCCTGTGAGATTTTTGCAGTTTGTACCTCAAAGATCCCTAGTTTCTCCATTACAAAGAGGGGCATGAGGTTTATACCTGACCCCAGGTCACACAGAGCCTTCTCAAAGGTCATGGTGCCTTTGGTACAAGGTATTAAGAACCTTCTGGGATCCGGTTTCTTCTGAGGTAATTTCTGCTGAACCAAGGCATTCAGTTTCATGATTGCTCCTAGATACTGAGCAACCTGCTCTTCAACAATATCTTCATCCTCTTCAGAGGAAGAATACACATCAGAGCTCATGAATGATAACAGTAAGTTTAGTGGAATCTCTATGGTATCTGTATGAGCCTCAGATTCCTTTGGTTCCTCAATAGGGAACTACTTATTGGTCAGTGGACGTCCAGCAAGGTCTTCCTCACTGGAAATCACTGCCTTTTCCTCCTCTATAGGTTCTGCCACTTTTGGTATATTCATGGCCTTGCACTCTCTTTTGAGATTCTCTTCTGTATTGCTTGGGAGAGTACTAGGAGGAGTTTCAGTAACTCTTTTACTCAGCTGGCCTACTTATGCCTCCAAATTTCTGATGGAGGACCTTGTTTCAGTCATGAAACTGAGAGTGGTCTTAGATAGATCAAAGACTATGGTTGCTAAGTCAGAGAGGCTCTGCTTAGAATTCTCTATTTGTTGCTCAGAAGATGATGGAAAAGGCTTGCTATTGCCAAACCTATTTCTCCCACCATTATTATTATTGAAGCCTTGATTAGGCTTCTGCTGATCCTTCCATGAGAAATTAGGATGATTCCTCCATGAAGGATTGTAAGTATTTCCATAGGATTCTCCCATGTAATTCACTTCATCCATTCCAGGATTCTCAGGGTCATAAGCTTCTCCTTCAGAGGAGGCTTCTTTAGTACTGCCGGATGCAGCTTGCATTCCAGTCAGATTCTGAGAAATTATATTGACTTGCTGAGTCAATATTTTATTCTGAGCTAATATGGCATTCAAAGTATCAGTCTCAAGAACTCCTTTCTTCTGAGTCATCCCATTATTCACAGGATTTCTTTCAAAAGTATACATGAACTGGTTATTTGCAACCATCTCAATGAGTTCCTGGGCTTCTGCAGGCGTTTTCTTCAACTGAAGAGATCCACCAGCAGAGTGGTCCAATGAAATCTTGGACAATTCAGACAGACCATCATAGAATATACATAAGATGCTCCATTTTGGAAGCATGTCAGAAGGACACCTTCTGATCAATTACTTATATCTTTCCCACGCTTCATAGAGGGATTTGCCTTCCTTTTGTCAGAAGGTTTGGACTTCCACTCTAAGCTTGCTCATCTTTTGAGGTGGAAAGAATTTGGCCAAGAAAGCATTGACCAACTTTTCCCAATAGTTCAGGCTTTCTTTAGGTTGTGAGTCCAACCATATCCTAGCTCTGTCTCTTACAGCAAAGGAGAAAATCATAAGTCTGTAAACCTCGGAATCAACCCCATTGGTCTTAACAGTATCACAGATTTGCAAGAATTCAGCTAAGAACTGATGAGGATCTTCCAATGGAAGTCCA
This sequence comes from Arachis hypogaea, assembly GCF_003086295.3. Lineage (NCBI taxonomy): Eukaryota > Viridiplantae > Streptophyta > Magnoliopsida > Fabales > Fabaceae > Arachis > Arachis hypogaea. Next base: position 69,868,600 of record NC_092054.1, on the reverse strand, counting down.
TGAAACTTGCAATTCTGCTACATTATAGAAACTAATTGAGGCTTAAGCTCAAAGTTGTTTGCTTCAATTGCAGGAATTGAGATGCTTCTTCCATAGAAGTCAGAAGTTGGTTCTAGCCATGTCGGCTGCCATGTCTACTTCTTTTTTGAAAATTTCTGTAAGGTCCTCTCCGGAGTGTTGTGCTTTAGCTTCTCTTAGCTTCCACTTCAGAGTCCTTTCAGGTTCAGGATCAACTTCAACAAGAATATCTTTATCCCTGTTCCTGCTCATATAAAAAAGAAGAGAATAGAAAAGAAGAGGAATCTTCTATGTCACAGTATAGAGATTCCTTTATGTGAGTATAAGAATAGAAGAATAGAAGAATGAGGTAGAGAGAGAATATTCGAATTTTGAAAAGAGGGAAAAGAAAAATATTTTTTTTATTTAATTAATTAAGTTAGAATTCGAAATTTAAGAAAAGAAATAAAAGTAATTTGAAAACTAAATAAATTAATTAATAAAAAAGATTTTTGAAAACTTTGTTAGTTAGTTTTCGAAATTAATGAGAGAGAAAAGTAGTTAGGTGGTTTTGAAAAAGATAAGAAATTGTAAACTTTTTAAAATTAAAACAAACAAGTCAAGTGGTTAATTGAAAAAGATTTGAAAATAAATTTTGAAAAGATAAGAAGTTAGAAAAAGATTTTGAATTTAAAGTTTGAAAAAGATATGATTGAAATTTATTTTGAAAAATATTTGAAAAAGAAATTAAAAAGATTTGATTTTTAAAATTAAAGTTGATGACTTGACTAACAAGAAACTAAAAGTTATGATTCTAGAATTTAAAAATTGAACCTTTCTTAACAGGAAAGTAACAAACTTGAAATTTTTGAATCAAAACATTAATTGTTAGTAAAGTTTTCGAAAATTATGAGATAAAATTAAGAGAAAGATTTTGAAAATTAATAAAAAAAATTTCGAAAAAAAATTAAAGATCAAATAAAAATTATGATTTTATTAAATTTTTTTTTTCGAAAATAAAAATAAAAAGCTTAAAGATAAAATAAAATTACCCAATCTAAGCAACAAGATGAACTGTCAGTTGTTCAAACTCGAACAATCCCCGGCAACGGCGCCAAAAACTTGGTGCACGGAATTGTGATCACACTTTTCACAACTCCGTTACAACTAACCAGCAAGTGCACTAGGTCGTCCAAGTAACAAAACCTTACGCGAGTAAGGGTCGATCCCACAGAGATTGTCGGCTTGAAGCAATGAAGGAAAGTCAAGTGGATGAATTAACTTGATTCCACAAGTCATAGCCTAATCATGATGAAAGACTAGCTTTAGTGGCATTCAAGTTAATTAGTAACTTCTAATTATCAATCAACAAAGGAGTTTGATAACTCAAGAGTCACCAATTACTCTACCTAGGCCAAGAGGAACAAAATCTAACTCATAACTAAAAGAAGCATTTCAACAAACACATAGAAGGCAATAAAGGTAAAAAACATGAATTGCAATAATTAAAGAGAGATCTAACTACAAAGGCAATAGATCCATAATAGAAAATCAAAGCAACATGAAAAGACATGGAAATCATAAATTGCATTGAAAGAGAAATAGAGATCTACATAAGAATTCAAAAAGCAAAGGGAAAATTGAAGCAAGAGAAGAAGTAGATATAGATCTAAGAAATTAACCTAAACCTAATCCTAATTCTAGAGAGAGGAGAGAGCTTCTCTCTCTAGAAACTAAGTTTTCCTCCAAAACTAAACTAAACTAAACTAATGTGATGTAATGTGTTGACTCCCCTTCAACCCTTAGGTTAAATAGCATCAGAGATGAGTTGGATTTCGGCCTGGAAAGCCCAGAAATCTCCCCCATCGGATTCACTTAAAGTGGGTCATGTGTGAGCACCGATGCGTGTGTGTGGGTCACGCATATGCGTCGCTTGACAAATTGCTATCCATGCGTACGTGTCATGTACGCGTATGCGTCGCCTTGCGACCTCACATTCCACGCGTGCGCGTCAATCTCACCATCCCAAATCCTTGTTTCTTCATGAGTTCTCCACATGCATGCTTTTCCTCTCTATCCCTTTGATCCATTCCTAGCCTTTCCAATCTGAATTCACTAACAAACATATCAAGGCATCTAGTGGAATCAAAGGTGAATCAAAATTAGCAATTAAGGACCTAAAAATTATGTTTTCACACTTAAGCACAAATTACGAGACAATCATGAAACGATGCTATTTCATTGAATAAATGTGGGTAAAAGGTCATAAAATCCCCGAAATTAAGTACATGATAAACTCTAGAAATGGGGTTTATCAGAGGATTCATTGTTGGTTTAGAAACTATACTTGCAACGAGATTTCATTTGTGAAATTCTAGATAGCCAAAAATTCATTCATCAAAATGGCGCCGTTGTCGGGGAGTTGCAATGGTGTTGTGTTATTGGTTATTGTACATATATGAATATTGTGAATAGTTTGCTTGTTTGATTTAGTAGCTAGATTTTATCTCCTTGTTTTTGTGCTTTTTATTTTTGTCTTTGCTATTATAAATTCTCACTTTGGCTATAAGTGTGATTACAACTATGTTGTAGGAAATGGGAGCTACAATGAAGATATGTATCAAAGATGGGACACTCAAAGGTGGGAGGAGCCATATGTATATGATCAATCCTCTTGGCAACAACCCCCACCAATGCACTATGAACAAGAGCCATTCTATGATACATACCAATCAAATGACTATGGTGAGTCTCCTTGTGACTTTTAAGAACTACCACCATATGCCTATGAGCCATATCCTCAACATAATCCTCAACCACAATCACAAGCCCTTTTCCACCAAACACCTCCATATGACCCTAACCCATATACACCATACCAACCACCTTTCGAGCCATATGAGCCACATATAGAACCACCACCATTCCAACCTCAACAATTCCAAGAACCACCTCCTCTATACTATGACCAAGATGAACCACCTCCAATGTGTGCAAATTTTCAACCTCAAGATGAATTCTATCTCCCACCACAATCCTCCATGGAAGAATATCAATGTCCATCTCTCAAGGAAACCATGGATCGACTTCAAGCAACCATCCGTCAAAAGTTAGATGCATGGGACTAATACCACATGTCCACAAATGATTGCGGGAGAGGAACCGAAAAGGGTAGTTTGAAGGGGATCGTAGAACCTCAACTTGAGAACAATGGATTGGAGTGTGTTAGGTAACAAGTAGAACAAGTGGAGAACATAGAACCACTACATCCTTATTATGATGAATCACCTTCCTACTATGAACCCTTCCCCCAAGACAATGAGCCCTCTAATCCACCCCAACCTTGAATGGATGACATCCTTGGTATTTTTCTTCTCTTCTCCTTTCTTTTTCCCTTCTCCTATACCTCATCCAACACTACCATACACCATCAACCATTAGTTAGTTTAGTTAGTTAGCTATTTTGATGGTTTAAATTTTGTTTAGTTTTCCATTTTTCATGATAAGAGTTGGATTATTGATTTTGTTTACTATATATTGCTGCTTATTCCTAATTGAATGCTATCTTAGCATAATCATTGTTGTTATTCGTTGTTGGATTCCTTGTTGAGGTTATTAATTGTTACTTGGTTTGAGTTTTTAATGCTTAATTTTGTGAACACCAAGTACATATGACTTTGCCTTCAAGCTTTTTAAATCTTTTGAATTGCATGATTTGGCCACCATGTGATTTGAATCCTCTTCTTTGAGTAGGCAATGCCTTCATGGATTGATAAACCACTATTTTATGGTTTATCTTGTGCTGATTTGAGTGGCTTTTATCAAGTCTTTACTCACATATTCATATGATTTGCATGGTTTTACAATTCCTTCCTAGTTTTGTTCTATGATTGAAAACTTGCTTCCTAAGCCTTTAATTTGTGTATTTTAATTCTCCTTTATACCATTCGATGCTGTGATCTGTGTGCTAAGTGATTTCAGAATTTATAGGGCAGGAATGGCTTAGAGGATGGAAAGGAAGCATGTAAAAGTAGAAGGAATACAAGAAACTGAAGGAACTGCAAAGTTGTCCAGCCTGACCTCTTTGTACTTAACTGACCATAACCTGAGCTACAGATGTCAAAATGAGGCGGTTCTAGTTGCGTTGGAAAGCTAACATCTGGGGCTTCGAAATGATATATAATTTGCTATCATTGCACTAAAGATAGGCAATGCGCATGCATGCATCACGCGCACGCGTCGCATCTACGAAAATCAGTGTTTCTGAATTCGTTCCCAGCGATTTCTGGGCTATTTTTGACCCAGTTCTTGGCCCAGAAAACACAAATTAGAGGCTACGAAGTAGGGGAATCAAGGAGAAATTTATCAGCAAACATTAATCAATTCACAATTTAGGTTTTAGATGTAGTTTCTAGAGAGGGAGGCTCTTTCCTCTCTCTAGGTTTTAGGATTTAGGATTTCTCTTAGTTTTAGGATTACTTCTTCTCAATTCCAGGTTCAATGTTCCTTTAATTTAGTTTCTCTTCTACTTTTATTTATTCTAGTACTTTGGTTTATCTATTTCACTTGTTAATTACTTATTTTCCCAATTTGGTTTATGAATCTTCCAATGTTAGATTTGATTTTATATTTAATGCAATTTGAGGTATTTTAGATTTATGATTTTAATTTAGCTTTTTACATTCTTAGCTTGAATTGAGTAATTGGTGACACTTGAGTTATCAAACTCCTTTGTTGATTGATAATTAGAATTTGCTGGTTGATTTGGATCCCTCTAAAGCTAGACTTTTCTTAGGAGTTGACTAGGACTTGAGGAATCCCATTGACTAGTCCACTTGACTTTCCTTTATTTAGTAAGGGTTAACTAAGTGGGAGAAATAGACAATTCTCATCACAATTTATAAGGATAACTAGGATAGGATTTCCAGTTCTCATACCTTGCAAGGGTTTTCATGATTATTAATTTACTTTCTTGCCATTTTATTTCCTTGTTCCCTATTTCAAAAACCCAAAAAGAGACTTTTCCATAACCAATAATAAATCATACTTCCCTGCAATTCCTTGAGAGACGACCCGAGGTTTAAATACTTCGGTTTATTTTTTATTGGGTTTGCTTAAGTGACAAACAAGTTTTTGTACGAAAGAATTCTCTGTTGGTTTAGAAACTATACTTGCAACGAGATATAATTTGTAATCCGTTCGTCAAAATGGTGCCATTGCCGGGGAATTGCAAACGTGTGCCTTATTATTGGTTATTGTAAATATTTGCTTTTTCGTTTCTTTGTTAGTGTTTCTAGTTTTAGGAGTTTATTTTCATTAATTTCTATTAGATTTTATTTCTTTTGCTACTATGAATTCTCACCCCTCTGGCTTTAAGTTTTATTCCAATGTTGTTGTAAGGAATGGAAGCTATAATGAGAACATGCATCAAGGTTGGAAGAATCAAAGATAGGAGAAGCCACAAGGATTTGATCAACTCTCTTGGCAACAAGACAATAGTTATGGTGGACCCTTTCGTGACAAATTACCTCCACCAAATTACTATGGTCAAGAGCCATTCCAAGGAGCTTACCAAGATTATGAATATGGTGGACCCCCTTGTAGTTACCAACAAGCCCCACCATATGCTTATGAACCACCTCCCCAATATACCTTTGAACCACCATACTCACAAGCCTCTTTACACCATTCACATCCATATGACCCTAACCCATATCCACCATACCAACCACCCTATGAACCACATGAACAATACATAGAGCCACCCCAATTCCAACCCAATTACTCCCAAGAACCACCACCTCCATATACACCATGTCCATATCCATCAATCTAACAGCACTATGATCCTTCTTATGATAGCCGAGCGCAACAAGAATCAAAGGATTGTCTCAAGGAAACAGTGGATCGATTTCATGCAACCCTTCATCAATTGGAGCAAGCAATAATTCGATTAGCTTCCCAACATTCGGACACTCAAGGAACTCTTATGGCTTCATGTGGAGAATCTACTGAAGAACGCAACATGAAGGAGAAGCTAGAAACTCCGGTAGACAGTGAGCAGCATGACTTTGTATGAGAACAATTGGAGGAAGCCGTAATCGTTGAAGAGGAAGAAGTGGTTGAAGACTTAGGAGATGCGAAACGTCCATGGGAAAGCCCAGTCATAGAGCCCCCTTCTAAGGAGTTTGAATTTGATGTTGAGGAGGGTGTACAACCTCCAAGGCATATCATGGTTGAAGACTTTGAGGGGATGATCAAGAGATGGATTCAATCATTGATGAATTCTTATCTACATTTGAATCCTCTCCGATTGGACTTGACATGGAGATTAAAGAAGAAGAAGCACAACCTCTCATGCCCTTGGTGAACAATTAAGAAGAGATCGAATTGGAAGAAAGCTACCAAGAGGAAGAAGTTGATATTGAAGAAGCTTGCAAAGAGGTGGAAGTTGTCAAAGAAGAGCTCAAGGGAATGGAGCTGGAAATCACCTTGCCAAAGTTGTTGGAGACCTCTCCCCCAAAGCCATCACCATCCATTCCTTCATTCAAGTGGGTAAATCTTTCATCTCTAAGCTTAATTAGCCCACTTGAATATGCTTTGCTTGAGACGGATGGGCAACTTAGAGCTCTTTGTGGCTATAAGAGTAAGAGGGAGATGGTCAGTGGTTGGCAACACAATCCTAGGTTCATTGTGGTAGGAAGCTCACGGCTGAATTATCATGGTTGGAAGAATACTAAATTGTATGGGTCTAGGAAGCTATTTGGATGCCTCACTAAGAATTCAGATTGCTTACCACCCAGTTGGAACAAAGATGGTGAACAAGAAGACGGGTGCAAAAGCAAGGTTTGGGACCCTGGAATTCAGTCTAGCAATCAACACTCTTGGGGCCTTGTCACTTGCTTAATCTTGCTTGAAGGATCTTTACGCCTAGTTTGGGATCCCGGAGGCCATTGGAATTACAAACATTGGTTGGGATTCCTGGATGAGTTCAAGCACAAGCCACCATAACAAGGGGCTCACCGAATGTCCAACTTAAGGACTATAACTAAAAGTGCTAGGTGGGAGACAACCCACCATGTATAATCGTTCCTTTTTATTCTTAATCTCATTTTATTTTATTTTTACTAGTATTCATTCATAATTTCTGCATATTCACCTGCATTCTGCAAAAAAAAAAAAAAAGGACAAACCACGCATGCGCGCAGGCCACGCGTGGGCGTCGATAGCAATCTTGCTCCCCCATCCAACGAACAGAAAGTTGTGATGAAATCGTGCGGCTGGTGTGCTCTGTGCACAATTTGACCCATGCGTACGTGTCTATGATGCGTGCGCGTCATCTGCCACAAGGGAAATCCACGCGTACGCGTCAAGCACGCACACGCGTGGATAGGGAAATTAGCGTAAATAGCATGTTGGACAGAAAGTTGTGCTGCCCCCACGCTGGAACTGTGATTGAGGCACAAGGTCATCCACTCATACGCGTCCCTGACGCGTGCACGTCCTTTTGCTTCCAAGACCACCCACGCATACGCGTCACATGGCGAATACAGTTCTCATGCGCACGCGTGCCTTGCACGCGCGCGTCGCGTCCCGACTTTTCATTCCCTTCTCCTTTCTTCCTTCATTCTTCTTATTGCATTTAATTACTTTTCTTTCATCAAAATTTTTTTTCTTTCATGCTTTCTTTTTCATTCTTTTCTTTCTCTTCATGCATTTTTATGTTGGTGTTGGAGCTTTATTTCGGTCTTATATTATTATACTTGAGCTTGTGGATATCATCAAGAGTGATTTGACAATTAATATTAATTTTTGGATTGCATGCATGTTGGAATTCTTACTTCCCCTAACATATTTTACATGCATACCAAGTGTTTGTGAAAAGCCCGTATAGCATTATGAATTCTTAATTATTCTATCCTTCCACTCTAATGCCTGTTTTTCACAAAATCCTTCCAATATTTTATTAATTAAATATAATTGTCAATACAAACGTTATTATTAGTTTGTTACGAGTGATAATACATTTTGGCTTTTAATGCTTGATCTACACTACTCATGCCTTTGCCGGCATGATAGTGCTATATTTCCATTTAATGGCCTCAATATATCATGCTATATTTCCATTGATGTCCTAATTACATGGAGTCGTGACCATGTGTTAATGACATTCTTCTTTACCTTGGCATGGTTATCACTCGTATTGCCCTCTTCCTTGCTCTATCCCTTTGAATTCATGTACTTTTCTCTTCTCCCTTTTCAGAATAGCCACCAGGAAGGGTACAGAGAGAGCCTCTAACAAGTCATGGGCAAGGAGGAGAACGAAAAGCACAAGCATCTTCAATAAATCAGCTACTCCTTCAGATACTTCAAAGGTTGGACCGGCTTGACCGACAGGCAAAGCAAATGGAGCATCGTAACAAGCGCCGATTTACATACCTCAAGGAGCTGATTGTTGGCAACCACCCACTTGAAGAAGAACCAGACACTCCGGCCTCCACCTTACCTACCAGCACCGGCAGCCATGACGACCCCGACTGTGGAGATGCTATTACCAACCCCCCTTTGTTCTTGACTGATGGCACCGAGGACAATGCCAAGCTTTAAGTGTGGGGAGGTCGATTAGTACCTAACTTCCGAAGGTAATTGTTTTTCTCAACACCAATAGGTTATTTTTCTTTTGTTAGTATTGGATAGATTGCATAGTAATAATTGTTTGCATGTATGTTTGCTTGGTTAAAGTAATAAATTTCTTTTCAAGACTTTATTTTATAATGTTTCAATAATTTAAATTAAAACTTTTTTGTTAAACTTGTTTGAAGACTGTAAATTGGAACATGAATGATAGCTAAGAACACACAACCCAGGGAGATTTTTGAGCCTAATTGTATGGTTACACTATTTAACCATGATATTTTATTCTTGTGTGTTTTCTTCTCTATAATTGTAATCTTTACTTTGTTCCACTCTATATGTCCAATGTCTAGTGTATTCACATGCTTGCATATGATTGAGGCCAATATTTTATTAGCTCACTTATCCCAAATAGCCTACCCTTTCAATCACCTTTGTTAGCCACTTTGAGCCTTTTAATCCCCATTTGTTCTATATTTTACTACATTACTAGCCTTAAGCAGAAAAATAAATTAAATACCCCAATTGAATCTTTGGTTAGCTTAAGATAGTATGTTAACTAAGTGTGGGGAAACTGTGGGAACTTGGGTTAATGAAAGTGTACAATGTTTAAATAATAAAATATTGGAAATTTGGGTACCTACTCATGTGAGACCAGAAAAATTAAAAATCCATGTGCATTGATAAATTATGTTTACTTTAAAAAAAATTTTCAATAAATAAATAAATAAGGGGACAAAATTACCTCAATGTTAAGCTAATGAAAAATCAATGTATAGGTGATACAAATTAAAAGAAGAGTTGATGCATGAGTATGTAATGCAAAAGTGGGAATTTTGGGTAGCTAGGCATAATTTTAGAAGTTATATAGAGTGTGTATAGGTGAGAGCTTAGGTTAATCAAGGAGTCAATTTATAGCTCACTTAACCATACATATATCCTCACCCTTACCTTGGCCCCATTACAACCTTGAAAAGACCTTATGATGTTTGCATTGGTACATTAAATACTTGTTGATTGGTTAGGTGAAGAACAAAGTTTAGAAAGCATGACTAGAGAAGACTAGATAGGATTACCCTATACACTTGAGTGATTAGAGTGTACATACACCATCAGTGAGGGTTCAATGCTTGATTCTATGTTCCTTGCTTTCATGAGCTGTCTTCTTACAAGTTTACTTGTCCTTACTATATGATTTAAATTAGTGGAATTTGATTTATGTTTGTCTTGAAAGACTTATTTACTTTTAACCAAGTAGACAAAATCATCTTAGCACATAGTTGCATTCACATATAGTTGCATTTGTAGGTTGCATCTCATGAGTCTTACTTTCCCTTATTTAGTCCTTTGATCTCCTTGAGCTAAGCATGAGGACATGCTAATGTTTAAGTGTGGGGAATTTGATAAACCACTATTTTATGGTTTATCTTGTGCTGATTTGAGTGACTTTATCAAGTCTTTACTCACTTATTCATACGATTTGCATGGTTTTACAATTCCTTCCTAGTTTTGTTCTATGATTGAAAACTTGCTTCCTAAGCCTTTAATTTGTGTATTTTAATTCTCCTTTATATCATTCGATGCTGTGATCTGTGTGTTAAGTGATTTCAGGATTTATAGGACAAAAATGGCTTAGAGGATGGAAAGGAAGCATGCAAAAGTAGAAAGAATACAAGAAACTGAAGGAACTGCAAAGCTGTCTAGCTTGACCTCTTCGTACTTAACTGACCATAACTTGAGCTACAAAGGTCCAATTGAGGTGGTTCCAGTTGCGTTGGAAAGCTAACATCCGGGGCTTTAAAATGATATATAATTTTCCATAGTTTCTCTAAAGATAGGCGACACACACTCGTGAATCACGTGCACATGTCGCATCTGCGAAAATCAGTGTTTCTAAATTCGTTCCCAGCAATTTCTGGGCTATCTTTGACCCAGTTCTTGGCCTAGAAAACAAAGATTAGAGGCTACAAAGTGGGGGAATCAAGGAGACATTCTTCAACAGACATTCATCAATTCACAATTTAGGTTTTAGATGTAGTTTCTAGAGAGGGAGGCTCTCTCCTCTCTCTAAGTTTTAGGATTTAGGATTTCTCTTAGTTTTAGGATTACTTCTTCTCAATTCCATGTTAAATGTTCCTTTAATTTAGTTTCTCTTCTACTTTTATTTATTCTAGTACTTTGGTTCATCTATTTCACTTGTTAATTACTTATTTTTCCAATTTGGTTTATGAATCTTCCAATGTTAGATTTGATTTTATAGTTAATGCAATTTGAGGTATTTTAAATTTATGATTTTAATTTAACTTTTTACATTCTTAGCTTGAATTGAGTAATTGGTGACACTTGAGTTATCAAACTCCTTTGTTGATTGATAATTGGAATTTGTTGGTTGATTTGGATCCCTCTAAAGCTAGACTTTCCTTAGGAGTTGACTAGGACTTGAGGAATCCCATTGACTTGTCCACTTTGACTTTCCTTTATTTAGTAAGGGTTAACTAAGTGGGTGTAATAAACAATTCTCATCACAATTGATAAGGATAACTAGGATGGAATTTCCAGTTCTCATACCTTGCAAGGGTTTTCATGATTATTAATTTACTTTCTTGCCAATTTATTTCCCTGTTCCCTATTTCAAAAACCCAAAAATATACTTTTCCATAACCAATAATAAATCATACTTCCCTGCAATTCCTTGAGAGACAACCCGAGATTTAAATACTTCGGTTTGTTTTTTATTGGGTTTGCTTAAGTGACAAACAAGTTTTTGTACGAAAGGATTCTCTGTTGGTTTAGAAACTATACTTGCAACGAGATATAATTTGTGAATTTCTTTACTAGCAGAAATCCGTTCGTCATGGATGTTTTGCATTTATCTTAATGCATTGTACTTCTTGATCATATGCATCCATATGTTTTTGGCTTGAATGCTTTCATGCTTCTTTATTGCTTGTTTGGTTGTCTTTGCCTTCAAGTTTAGAGCATCTCAAGCACATTAGGATGAGTGAAGTGCATGTTCCCTTTTTGTGTAATTGTGACATATCTCTTTATGATAGTGTGTGCTCTAAAGGGCGCCTAACTTAGAACTCACGCACTTACTCTTATCTATGTCACATTCGGTCACTCACTCCATTCTAGTGATTGACCTCATTCCAACAATGTATGCTTCCTTACTTTTGCATTTACTTTTCTCACTATCCTGCCTTCTATTTTTAGGATGAGTCATTTATAAGCAAAAATGGAAGTGAAAAAAGAGAACACGCAGCAACTGGTTGACCTACCAGCTGAAGGTAGCAACTCAGAAAGTCACCGTACCCCCTTGCTCATCTCAGAATGCACCGAGGACGGGGCAAACTTTTAAGTGTGGGGAGGTCGTCCGACCAGTCGGTGTTTTTGGGTGACAAGTTTCTAATTCCAACACTTTTGCATTTTATACTTTTAGGTCTTTTAGGATTTTTAGTTGCATTTTCTTATTTTGCATATATATATATATATATATATATATATATATAATAAGAGATAAACCACTATTTTATTATTTATCTTGTGCTCAATTGAGTGGTTTTTATCAAGCCTTTGCATACTTATTCATACAATTTGCATGATTTTACAATTCCTTTCCAATTTTGTTCTATGGTTAAAAACTTGCTTCCTGAGCCTTTAAATTGTATATTTTTAATTCTCCTTTATACCATTAGATGCCGTGATCTGTGCGTTAAGTATTTTCAGGGTTTAAAGGGCAGGAATGGCTTAAGGGATGGAAAGGAAGCTTGCAAAAATGGAAGGAGCACAAGAAATAAAGGAGATAACCAGCGAGGAGCGACGCGCACGCATTCTCACGCGTTTGCGTGAATCAGAGCCTGCACGGCTATGTGTGCGTGTGCCTGACGCGTACGCGTGGTACGCAAAAATGGCCAACGACACGTACGCGTGATTGATGCGTACGCGTGACATACTCTACCTGCAGAAATCACAGGTGACGCTGGGGGCGATTTTGGGCTGAGTTTGGACCCAGTTTTTGGCCCAGAAACAAAGACTAAAGCCAGGGGACAAGCAGAGACTCAACACACATTCTCATTCGCATATTTTTAGATTTTAGATTGAAATCTTAGGGGATAAGTACTGAAATCGTCCCTAGGGTCTGGGGTGAAAATCAAAATCGTCCCCAACCTTTTTTTGTTATTAAAATCATCCTCAACGTTACAAAACGTTATAAAATCGTCCTTTTCTATTTTTTTGGACCAAATTACCCTTAATTATTATTAAAAATAATATTAAAAAAAAACAAAACCCACCACCCTCCCCTCCCAACACCCAGAACTCTTCGTCTCTCCCTCCACCCCAAACCCCCTCCCTCACTCCCTCACCCCCTCACTCTCTTCATCAGATCCCACTCCCTCACCCCCTCACTTCCCTCACCCCACTGCTGCCGCCACTGCGTCCAACCAGCCGCCGCCCCTGAATCCAACCCGCCGCCGCCGCCCCTGCGTCCAACCCGCGCGCCGCCCCTGCGTCCAACCCGCCGCCGCCTCCCCTGCGTCCAACCCGCGCGCCGCCCCTGCGTCCAACCCGCGCCGCCCCTGCGTCCAACCTGCCGCCACCTCCCCTGCGTCTTCCTCTGCTTCTTTCTCTACTCTGCTTCTTCCTCTGCTCTGCTTGAACTTCTGCTTCTAAAATTGTAACTTGATGATTATTGAAATTTTGGATCTGAAAACTAAAATTGTTATGCTTCTTCTGCTTCTGATTTGCTGTTAATTTGTTTTGTGGGGGTGATTGGGTGGATGGGGTAACGGGTGAGGGATGAGGGGTGGGGGTTGAGGGGTGGGCTGAAGGGGTTACGGAAGGGTGAGGGAGGGGGGAGGCGAGAGGGGTGAGGGTTGAGGGTTGAGGGGTGGGGGGTTACAGGAGGGGGGAGGCGGGAGGGAGTGAGGGAGGGGGAGGGCGGATGAGGGGTGGTGGGGGGTTTCTTTTAATTTTTTGCGAGGGGGGAGGTGGGAGGCGGGAGGTGGGAGGCAGGAGGGGGGTGGTTGGGGGGGTTTGTTTTAATTTTTTGGGAGGGGGGAGGCGGGAGGCGGGAGGCAGGAAGGGGAGGGCGGATGGGGGTGGTGGGGGGTTTGTTTTAATTTTTTGGGAGGGGGGAGGCGGGAGGCGGGAGGCAGGAGGGGGGGAGGGCGGAGGGGTGGGGGTGGGAGGAGTTTGTTTTAATTTTTTAATATTATTTTTATTAATAATGAAGGATAATATGGTAAAAAAAATAAAATTAAAGTGGAAAAGGACGATTTTATAACGTTTTGTAACGTTGAGGATGATTTTAATAACAAAAAAAGGTCGGGGACGATTTTGATTTTCACCCCAGACCTTAGGGATGATTTCAGTACTTAACCCAAATCTTAGAGAGGAATCACTTTCCTCTAGGTTTTCATCATATTCATAGATTTCTAGTTTTTATGCTTTTTATGCTTTTGCTTTGGATATTGAGAAGAGTCATTCCCTCCATTGAAGTTACCATTATTCTAGTTTGTTTCCTTATTCCTTTACTCTTTCATTGCCCATTGACCCTGTTCAGATAGGTATGTTATGATTTTGGGATTTATTAATGCAAAGAACTACTTTTACCTTTAATTGATTTTCAGTTATTATTTTATTTAAGTTATCATGTCTTCTTCTTATTCCTTTTATATGCCTGTGAACGTTGTATTCATGTCAATGGAGTAGACTCCCAACTTGACTTGGGGATTGATTAAAAGGAGACCCTTGAGTTGGAATACTCAAGTGATTAGTTCAATTGGAAGTTATTAGCTAACTCTTTATTTACTAACGCTAATCCTTCCATAAGGAGAGGATTAGGACTTGCGAATAAGAGTTAGCTCAATCACTTGACTTTCCTTTATTTAGTAAGGATTAACTAAGTGAAAACAATAACCTCTTGCTATCCCACTTGGGAAAATCCAACAAGGATAGGACTTCCAATTAATCTTCCCCCAGTCAAGGCTTTTATGTTGATTATATAAATTCTCTTGTTAATTTTCATTACTTTAATTTACAATCACTTATTTTTCTGTTCTCCAAATCTTAAAATTTCTCGAAAAATTCCTGATTAATAAAATAGCACCCTTTTGTCAACTCGTTGGGAGACGACCTGGGATTTCTACTCCCAGTATTTTTATTCTAATTTTGTGACAACCCTTCTAAATTGATAAGCGGATTTTCGTCGATTAAGAACTGTACTTGCAACCCTGTTCTTACTATAATTTCTTAATTAGCTAATTTCTGCCCACATCAATTTTTGGCACCATTGCTGGGGAGTTGCAATAGTGTGCTACCTTATTAGTTGGTGTAAATATTTTTTATTTTGTATATTTGCATATTTGTATTTTATTTTATTACCATGATCCGTACGTTTCTTTCTTTGAATGACGCGTTCACTGCCTGATCTGAGCTTAGCCACGTTTGATCCTGAAATTGAAAGAACTATTTCACGTATTAGGCGAGCTCGGCGTCGGTTAGCCTCTGAGGGTGGTGAAGTGGTTACTACCAATTCACCAGTCTCTTCTGAAGGCGAATCTGAAGCGCCATATGAGGAAGAAAGAAGCTCCTTTTCTACTGATTCAGTTGATTCACGTGCAGGTAATATGGCGGAGCCCAGAAGGATTACTCTCCAGGAAGCAGGAGCTCCAGACTTTACACTGCAACCGTATAAAGCGCGTCACCCAAATATGGCTGCAGATTTTGAACTGAAGACTGCGCTAATCAACTTACTGCCCAAGTTTCATGGCTTACCTGCTCAGGAGCCTATAAAGCACCTCAGAGATTTTCAGACAGCCTGCTCAACTACTAGGTGTCATGGTGCAGATGAAACTACTATTTGGCTATATGCTTTCCCGTTTTCTCTTGTGGGAAAGGCAAGGGAGTGGTTCTACACTCAACCTGAAGAAATCGTTACTAACTGGGATCTGCTCAGAAGGGAGTTCCTGGAAAAATACTTTCCAGCTGAAGTTACAGATAGATTGAGGAAAGAGATTTCTTGCATCTTCTAAAGAGAGTCAGAGACCCTTTATGAATATTGGGAACGCTTCAGGAACCTCCTAGATTTATGCCCCCATCACAAGATTGACCAGTTGGTGTTGATTAGCTACTTTACACAAGGCATGAAGCCTCAGGATAAGACTACACTAGATGCTGCAAGTAATGGTTCTCTGAAGAAGTACAAGATGACGACAGAAGTGTGGCAACTGATCACCGATCTGGCTGAGTCTACCCAGAATATTAGGCACAGAAACAACCATCCCAAGGCTATTGCGGAGGTTTCCTCTAGTAGTGAGACTGCTGCTCTCACACAGACTCTGGGAGAGATGACCAACATACTGAAGCAGCTACAGCTGAATTAACAACAGCCTCAACCCCCCCCCACAACAACAGAGTCAACAGTTAGTTCTTCAGAGAGTGTGCGGAATATGTACCTATTATACTCATTATACTGATGAGTGCCCGCAGCTCCAACAAGAAGACAACACCTTGGCATCTACTCATAACTTCTATGACCGTCCAAATCAAAGATACTATCAACAACGCGGCAATTATAACCAAGGTGGAAGCTACAATCAAGGTTGGCAAGATAACTCCAACCAAGGTTGGAGAGATAATTCCAACCAAGGATGCAGGGACAACTATAATAGAGGAGGCAGAGACAACAGTGGAAATCAGAGGTGGAACAACAACAACAGACAGTAGAATCCTCCTTACCAGCAGCAGAACCAAAACCAGCCTTACAGAGTACCTCACCAAAGGCAGTCCCAAGCGCCTCAGAACAACCAACAGCAGGCCCCTCAGATTACTTACCCTTCTTCTACCAATGATGAGATGCTTCATCTATTACACAAGGATAGAAAGACCTTCAAAATACACTTACTTCTAGCATCAATGGTCTTACATCCACTTTACAAGCTCTCATCTCCCGATTGGAACCACCTTTTGCTCCCAACAATCAACCTTCAAGCTCTAGTGCACTACCTTCTCAACCTTTGTCCAACCCCAAAGGTGGAATTAATGCCATCACTTTGAGGTCCAGTACCACACTGCCAGAGAGGAGTCATGAGGAGCCAAGCTCGAAGGACAACACTCCAGTTGAAGATTTTGTTGACAACACTCCAGTTGAAGAAGAGGATGAAGTATAAGACATGGTTGAAGAAGAAGCAGCTCAACCAGAGAATAGTGCACCAATAGAGGCTGAAGCTACAAGGGACGTCATCCCTATCCCCTTTCCACACCTTGCTAGGAAATCCAGAAAGCAGATGGAGCTCGATCCAAAGATGGTGGAGATCTTCAAAAAGGTTGAGGTAACCATTCCCCTTTTTAATGCCATTCGCCAGGTACCTAAATATACGAAGTTTTTAAAAGATTTATGCATGAATAAAGATAAGTTACAGTATTTAGAAACTATTCCTCTAGGTAGCTCTATATCTGCTTTAATGGGTGATATACCAGAAAAATGGAGTGATCTAGGTACATGCATGGTTACTATTACTATAGAAGGTGTAAAATTTTATGACTGCATGTGTGATTTAGGCGCGTGTGTTAGTATAATGCCATTGTCTGTATATGATGCTTTGAGGCTCCCTCCCTTAAAAAGGTCGGCAGCACGTTTTATTTTGGCAGATAAAAGTATTATCTCTGTGGTTGGAATTGCTGTAGACGTGCTGGTGAGCATTAATGGGCTCACATTTCTCATTGACTTCTATATTTTGGAGATGCTTGATGTGCGGATAATTTATACCTTTTTTGGTATTGTTTTTACATAGTTTTTAGTGTGTTTTAGTCACTTTTTGTTATATTTTTATTAGTTTTTATTCAAAAATCACATTTCTGGACTTTACTATGAGTTTGTGTGTTTTTCTATAATTTCAGGTATTTTCTGGCTGAAATTGAGGGACCTGAGCAAAAATCTGATTCAGAGGCTGAAAAAGGACTGTATATGCTGTTGGATTCTGACCCTCCTGTACTCGAAATGGATTTTCTCGAGCTACAAAAGCCCAATTGGTATGCTCTCAATCGCGTTAGAAAGTATACATCTTGGGCTTTCTATCAATAAATAATAGTCCATACTTTGACCGATATTTGATGGCCCAAACCGGCGTCCAAAGTCAGCCTAAAACTTTCTGGCGTAAAATGCCAAAACTGGCACCTTTTTCAGTGTAAATGCCCATTCTGGCACTCAAAGTGGCGTTTAACGCCAACTTTGGGCATATGAATGTGAAAGCTTGAAAGCTCAGCCCAGGCATGCACCAAGTGGGTCCCGAAAGTAGAATTCTTCACTATCTGGACTTACTTACTCATTTTCTGTAAACCTAAGTTATTAGTTTAGTATAAAAACTACTTTTAGAGATTCATTTTGTACCCTTATGACATTTTTACACTTCATATTGTAACTCTGACGACATGAGTCTCTAAACCCCATAGGTTGGGGTGAGGAGCTCTGATGTTTTTCAATGGATTAATGCAATTACTACTGTTTTCTATTCAATCACGCTTGATTCTATTCTAAGATACTCACTCGTACTTCAATATGGAGAACATGATGATCCGTGACACTCATCATTATCTTGGGCTTCTGATCCACAGACTGAGTCTGGAGGTTAGAACCTTCGTGGTATAAGCTAGAACCAATTGGCAGCATTCCTGGGATCCGTAAAGTCTAAACCTTGTCTGTGGTATTCCGAGTAGGATCTGGGAAGGGATAACTATGACGAGCTTTAAACCTACGAATGTTGGGCGCAGTGACAGTGTGCAAAAGGATAAGGGTCCTATTCCGATGCTAGTGGGAACTGACAGATGATTAGCCGTGCGGAGATCGTACCTGGTATTTTTCATCCGAAAGGATTATACAGCTTGCCATTGAGGGAAGCCATGCGTGTTTGAAGAAGAAAACAGTAGGAAAGCAGAGATTCAGACGATAGAGCATCTCTGGAACCTCAGCCTATTTCTCATTACTGAATCATAAGTACTATTTATTTCATGTTAGTTATTTTTCATAAATACAATCACTCTTATCATTAATCTCCTGACTAAGATTTACAAAATAACCATAGTTGCTTCAAGTCGACAATCTCCGTGGGATCGACCCTTACTCACGTAAGGTATTACTTGGACGACCCAGTGCACTTGCTGGTTAGTTGTGCGGAGTTGTGAAAAGTGTAATCACAATTTCGTGCACCAATGCCCACTAATGACTCAGGAAGACCAGCATCCATCCTCCTTGGAAGACCATTTCTGAAAACTTCAAAGATCAAGTTGGATGCATTCTTAGGAACTTATTCCTTTGAGATAGATGGCAGAGCAGTGAGCTTCAACCTGGATGAAGCTATGAAGCATCCTCCGGAAGATCATTCCATCTTCTACTGCGACATCATTGATGAGACTGTAGCTGCAATTCACCAGGAGGAAGTAGAAGAGAGGCACATGGAGCAAGGTGCAAGTGTGGGGGAGCCCCCTGAACAAGATGAAGACACATTGCCACCATCACTAGCTCCAGAAGATCAAGTGCCTAGCCATGAGCAGAAAATGGAGTTAAAGCCCCTTCCACCCCACCTCAAGTATGCTTACCTTGAGGATCATCAGAAGCTCCCAGTTATCATTGCAAGGGAACTCACTTCCCAACAGGAGGAGCAGCTGCTTAGTGTGCTGAGAAGACACAAGAAAGCAATTGGGTGGAGTTTGATGGATATAGTAGGCATCAGCCCTTAAGTTTATGAGCACAAGATATTCTTAGAAGAGGGAGCAAGGCCTGTCCATCAGCCTCAGAGGCAGCTGAACCCCACCATCTTAGAAGTTGTCAAGAAGGAAGTGACCATGCTACTTGAAGCTGACATCATCTATCCAATCTCGGATAGTGAATGGGTCAGCCCAGTACAAGTGGTGCCCAAGAAGTCTGGAGTCACAACAGTGAAGAATGAGTATGGAGAGCTCCTGACAACTAGAGTGCAGAATTCTTGGAGGGTGTGCATTGATTACAGGCGCCTCAACCAGGCTACTCGCAAGGATCACTACCCCTTGCCGTTTATCGATCAGATGCTTGATCGTTTGTCAGGTAAATTACACTACTGCTTTTTAGATGGTTACACAGGATATTTTCAAATCCATATAGCTCCTGAAGATCAGGAGAAGACTACTTTTACATGTCCCTTTGGAACGTATGCTTACAAAAGGATGCCTTTTGGCTTATGTAATGCACCGGCTACTTTCCAAAGGTGCATGATGAGTGTTTTCTCATATCTTATTGAGAACTGTATGGAAGTTTTCATGGATGACTTTAGTGTGTATGGTGATTCATTTAGCCTTTGCTTGGATAGTTTAGCTAGAGTATTAGACAGGTATGTTAGTTCAAACCTTGTATTAAATTTTGAAAAATGTCACTTTATGGTCAAATAAGGCATTATTCTAGGACATGTTGTTTCTAATACTGGTATTTCTGTAGATCCAGCAAAGGTAGATGTGATTTCTAGTTTGCCTTACCCCTCCTCCGTGAGGGAAGTCCGTTCGTTCCTTGGCCATGCAGGTTTTTACCGAAGATTTATCAAGGACTTCAGTAAGGTAGCATTGCCTTTATCCAGACTGCTGTAGAAGGATGTTGTGTTCGAGCTGAGTAAGGATTGCATGAATGCGCTTGATAAGCTAAAGATCGCCTTGACTCAAGCTCCGATTGTGAGAGGACCAGACTGGAGCCAGCCTTTTGAGATTATGTGTGATGCCTCCAACCATGCAGTAGGAGTGGCGCTGGCTCAGCGCGAAGATATGGATCCTTTCGTAATTGCTTATTCTTCTAAGACCTTAGATGCTGCTCAGTCTAATTACAATACCACTGAAAAAGAGCTTCTAGCTATTGTTTTTGCTCTGGATAAATTCTGAGCCTATTTACTTGGTACTAAGGTGGTAGTGTACTCAGACCATGCAGCTCTAAAATATTTATTAGCTAAAAAAGAGTCCAAACTAAGGTTGATACGTTGGATATTGTTGCTGCAAGAATTTGATTTAGAAATTAAGGATATGAGTGGTTCCCAAAATTTAGTGGCGGACCACTTGAGTCGCCTTGAGCACATCAAGGATGACTCCACTCCTATCAATGATGCTTTTCCATTTGATAGCTTGCACGAAATATCTGAAGTAGTTCCTTGATATGCACCTGTGGCTAATTATCTAGTTAGTCATACCTTCCCCCCTAATTTTACTAAGAATCAAAGGGATAAGCTGAAAAGCGAGTCCAAATATTATATATGGGATGACCCATATTTATGGAGGTATGGTGCTGACCAGGTAATTAGAAGGTGTGTGCCTCAATCAGAATTCCTGTCTATTTTACCTACATTGCAGTTCCGTGCACTTTCGGATCAGCTCTTTAGGTCACCTGAACATCACAAGCATGTTCGAAAAGATATTGTAAAACAGGTACATATGAATGAATATATGATGAGTGTGTTCTCAAATTGGCTGGTGGGATGGGAGTATGGATTGTAGTAGATTTTAATTCTTTCTCCTTGATATGCACCTGTGGCTAATTATCTAGTTAGTCATACCTTCCCCCCTAATTTTACTAAGAATCAAAGGGATAAGCTGAAAAGCGAGTCCAAATATTATATATGGGATGACCCATATTTATGGAGGTATGGTGCTGACCAGGTAATTAGAAGGTGTGTGCCTCAATCAGAATTCCTGTCTATTTTAGAGGCTTGCCACTCTTCTGAGAGTGGTGGACATTTTGGCCCTCAAAGAATAGCTAGAAAAATTTTAGACTGTGGATTCTGGTTGCCCACTCTTTTGAAAGATGCTACTGCCTTCTGTAAATCTTGTTCCCCATGCCAAAGGTTTGGTAATATATCCAAGATGGATGAGATGCCCCAATAGCTTATGCTTTTCTGTGAAATTTTTGATGTTTGGGGCATTGACTTCATGGGTCCGTTTCCAAACTCCAATGG
This sequence comes from Arachis hypogaea, assembly GCF_003086295.3. NCBI lineage: Eukaryota > Viridiplantae > Streptophyta > Magnoliopsida > Fabales > Fabaceae > Arachis > Arachis hypogaea. The sequence goes on along the minus strand of NC_092054.1, from coordinate 69,847,007 downwards.
TCTCTTATACATATTGTTAGCTGTAGATTATATTTCTAAATGGGTAGAAGCAATTCCTACCTGTACTGATGATGCTAATATTGTTGTCTCTTTTGTTAGAAACTATATTATCTGTCGCTTTGGATCACCACGAGCAATCGTGAGTGATCAAGGCACTCACTTTTGTAACAGGAGACTAGCAGGTTTACTGAAGAAGCATGGAATTATTTACAAAGTAGCAACAGCCTACCATCCTCAAACCAATGGGCAAGCCAAGGTGTCTAACAGAGAGATAAAGCACATACTGGAGAAGATAATCAAGTCTCATAGGAAGGACTGGAGCACCAGGCTTGTGGATGTGCTTTGGGCTTATCGGACGGCGTTCAAGACACCCATAGGAATGAGTCCCTTCCGCCTAGTCTATGGCAAAGCGTGCCACCTCTTAGTGAAGGTGGAACACAAAGCTTTTTGGGCTGTAAGGGAATGCAACATGGGATTTGAGAAAGCTGGTGTTGAAAGGAACCTGTAACTAGCAGAACTGGAGACCCTTCGACTCGAAACATATGATAATTCCAGACTATACAAAGAGAAGGTGAAGGCTGTGCATGACAAGCATATCAAAAGAAGACATTTCAGACCTGGGGAGCTAGTTCTCCTTTACAACTCAAGGATGAGACTCATGCCAGGCAAGCTGCGTTCAAGATGGGAAGGCCCCTACATGGTTGAAAAGGCAGAGCCATACAGAGTCTTTCACCTGAGTCATCCTTCAAGTTCCAAATTCATCAAAGTCAATGGACATCGCTTCAAGTTGTATCATGGTGAGAAGATGAAGGACAATAAAGAGCTAGAGGTCTTCCTCTTGGAGGACACACCAACAGAAGCAGATTGAGCTTGTGGACCGTCTAACTTAAGGACGTAAAAGCAAAGTGCTAGGTGGGAGACAACCCACCATGGTATGATCGTTTCTTCTCATTCATAGTCTATTTTATCTTAAATTTTGTAGTAGTCATTCATAATTTCTGCATATTCATCTGCATGCTGCATTTTGCATTATGCATAAAAAAAAATTGGCACACGACGCGCAAGCGTCGCTGACGCGTACGCGTCACATGTGTGTGTGAGAAATTAAGAAATTGAATAGAAAGTTAGGCAGGAGTGGTGCTGGACACGTGCCTTGTGCACAAGTAAGTCCACGCGTACGCGTCCCTCACGCGTACGTGTCTCTTGCGATTTCAGCACATCAAGTGTACGCGTCCCTGACGCGCACGGGTGACCATGAAAAATCGGTGTCAATGGGTGTATGGCCAGAGAGTTATGATGGTGTGGGGCTGGAACTGTGCTAGCAGCACAAGCCCCATCACGCGTACGCGTCCCTGACGCATGCGCGTCGTTTTCCCAAAATGACCATCCACGCGTGCGCATCCCAAAATCGTATGTGACTTTTGCCCCAAGCCCAGCGCGAACAGAGAGTTGTGCGTACGTGATGAGCGGTTATTTTATACGCTTTTTGGTGAAATTTTCATGTAGTTTTTAGTATGTTTTAGTTACTTTTTATTATATTTTTATTAGTTTTTATGCAAAAATCACATTTATGGATTTTACTATGAGTTTGTGTGTTTTTCTGTAATTTCAGGTATTTTCTGGCTGAAATTGAGGGACATGAGCAAAGATCTGATTTAGAGGCTAAGGACTGCAGATGCTCTTGGTTTCTGACCTCACTGCACTCGAAATGGATTTTCTGGAGCTACAAAAGTCCAATTGACACGCGCTCAATTGTGTTGGAAAGTAGACATCTTGGGCTTTCCAGCAATATATAATAGTCTATACTTGGCCCGAGATTTGGTAGCACAAACTGGCATTTAAACGCCAGCTCCTTACCCTTTTCTGGCGTTAAACGCCAGAACTGGCATAAAAGTTGGAGTTAAATGCCCAAACTGGCACAAAAGCTGGGGTTCAATGCCAAGAATAGCCTATGCACGTGAAAGCTTCAGTGCTCAGCCCAAACACACACCAAGTGGGCCCCGGAAGTGGATTTATGCACTATCTATCTTAGCTTACTTATTTTCTGTAAACCAAGGTTACTAGTTGAGTATAAAAACTACTTTTAGAGATTCATTTTGTACCTCATGACATTTTTACATCTGAATTTTGTATCTTCTACGGCATGAGTCTCTAAACTCCATGGTTGGGGGTGAGGAGCTCTGCTGTGTCACGATGGATTAATGCAATTACTACTGTTTTTCATTCAATCACGCTTGTTTCTATTCTAAGATATTCACTCGCACCTCAACATGATGAATGTGATGATCTGTGACACTCATCACCATTCTCAACCTATGAATGCGTGCCTGACAATGACTTTCGTTCTACCTTAGATTGAGTGTGTATCTCTTTGATTCCTGGTTCACGAGTTTGATTGCCTCTCCTGACAACAGAGCATTCAAATCTGTGAGATCAGAGTCTTCGTAGTATAAGCTAGAATCAATTGGCAGCATTCTTGAGATCCAGAAAGTATAAACCTTGTCTGTGGTATTCCGATTAGGATCCGGGAAGGCATGACTGTGACGAGCTTCAAACTCACAAATGTTGGGCACAGTGACAGTGTGCAAAAGGTTCAATGGATCTTATTCCAACACTAGTGAGAACCGACAGATGATTAGCCCTACGAAACCCGTAGCTGGACCATTTTTACTGAGAGGATGGATGGTAGCCATTGACAACGGTGATCTACCAACAAACAGCTTGCCATGGAATGAGCCTTGCGTGTGTGAAGAAGAAGACAGTAGGAAAGCAGAGATTCAGAAGACGAGCATCTCCAAAACCTCAACCTTTTCTCGATTACTGCATAACAAGTATTATTTAATCCATGTTCTTTTACTCATTCCAATTAAAACTGAGAATTATTATTGATATCCTGACTAAGAGTTACAAGATAGCCATAGCTTGCTTCAAGCCGACAATCTCCGTGGGATCGACCCTTACTCACATAAGGTATTACTTGGATGGCCCAGTGCACTTGCTGGTTAGTTGTGCGGAATTGCAAAAGCGTGATTGTAATTTCGTGCACCGCGTTTTTGGCGCCGTTGCCGATTGTTCGACTTTGGACAACTGACGGTTTATTTTGTTGCTTAGATTAGGAAAAATTTTTCTTTTTGGTTTAGAGTCTTCTATTATTATTTTTGGTTAAAATTTTAAAATCCTTATTTTATTTTTCTAAATTATTTTCGAAAATTTTCAAAACCAATAACTTCATAATTTAGTCTTCTATTTGATTTTAGTTCCATATTTTAAGTTTGGTGTCAATTGTAAAAGTTTATTTTTCCTTCATTTTTTTTCGAATTATTAGTGCTCAGAGTATAAAAATTTTTAAGTTTGGTGTCCTTTGTGTTTCTATTTTCTTAAAAATTTTTCAAATGTTGCTCTCAGTGTTCATCTTAATATTCAAAGTTTTCCTGTTTGTTTTCTTTATTTTGATAAAAAAATTCTAAGTTTGGTGTCATTTTATTGTTTTTCTCTTTCCTCATTAAATTCAAAATCCCTTTCAAAAATCATATCCAAAGTTTTTCAAATCTTCTTAATTAAGTAATTAATTTAGTTTTCGAAATTTATATTTTAATTTCTAATTATTTTATTTTATCTTTTTTTTATTTATTCGTTCGGTTTATTTTTTAATTAAATAAAATAAAAAAATTTAAAAATATATTTTATTTGCAATTCACATCAATTCCCTTCTCTCCATCATGGACCAAAGTGGAAATGAACAATCCAGAAGGACTCTGAGGTCATATGCTAACCCCATTACGGCTGCATATGGGAGTAGCATCTGTATACCTCCCATCAAAGCAAGCAGTTTTGAGCTAAATTCTCAACTCATTATCATGGTGCAGCAAAATTGTCAGTATTCCGGTCTTCTACAGGAAGAACCTACTAAGTTTCTGGCACAGTTCTTACAAATTACTGACATAGTACGTGATAAAGAAGTGGATCAGGATATCTACAGACTATTACTATTTCCATTTGCTATAAAAGATCAAGCTAAGAGGTGGTTAAATAACCAACCCACAACAAGTATAAGAACATGGAGACAATTGTCAGACAAATTCCTGAATCAATATTTCCTTCAAAAAAGGATGACATAGCTAAGGCTGGACATCCAAGGCTTTAAACAAGAGGATAATGAATCTCTTTACAATGCCTGGGAGAGGTACAGGGGGATGCTAAGGAAATGCCCCTCTGAAATGTTTTTCAGAGTGGGTGCAGTTAGACATCTTTTACTATGGGCTTACAGAAAAAGCTCAAATATCTCTAGATCACTCAGCTGGTGGATCTATACACATGAGAAAGATAATTGAAGAGGTTCAAGAGCTCATTGATACAGTTGCTAGAAATCAGCATCTGTACTTAAGTAGTGAGTCCTCCCTGAAAGAAGAGGCTAAGCAGTATCCACTGAACTTAGTCCTCAAGAACAAGTTGCTGAACTCAATCAGCAATTACTTATCATAACAAAACAGTTCACAGAATTCAAGGAGATGCTCCAAGACACTAAAAATGCTAACCAGAATATGGAAGCACAATTGGATCAGACAAGACAGCAGCTATCTAAACAAATAACAGAAGAATGCCAAGCTGTTCAATTAAGGAGTGGGAAGACATTGAATGTCTCAACTCAAAGCAGAAGAAAGCCAAGAAAGAAACAACTGATAGAGGATGACCAACCCACTGCCTAAAATCCCTCTGAGGATAGTAAGAGCCCAGAGAGGAATGATTCTGGCGTTCAAATGCCAGAAAAGGGTAAGAAAGTGGAGTTAAATGCCCAATCCATGTCCAGTTATGGCGTTCAATTGCTAGAAAAGGGTAGGAATCTGGCGTTAAACACCCATCCATCCCCCTATCCTGGTGTTCACATGCCAATGAGGGATCAGACACCTACAAGTGCTGATAATAGCTCCCTCAAGAAGGCTTTTCAACCTGCCTCTGTAGGAAATAAACCTTCAGCAACTAAGGTTGTAGAATATAAAGCCAAGATGCCTTATCATTAGAAACTCCTCCAAGCGGAACAGGATAAACAATTTGCCCTCTTTGCAGACTATCTCAGGACTCTCGAAATAAAGATTCCGTTTGCAGAAGCACTTGAGCAAATACCCTCTTATGCTAAGTTCATGAAAGAGATCTTAAGTCATAAGAAGGATTGGAGAGAAACTGAAAAAGTTTTCTTCACTGAAGAATGCAGTGCGGTCATTCTGAAAACCTTACCAGAGAAGCTTAAAGATCCCTGAAGCTTTATGATACCATGCACATTAGAGGGCACTTGTACCAAGACAGCTCTATGTGATCTTGGAGCAAGTATCAACCTAACACCTGCATCCACTATCAGAAAGCTTGGCTTGACTGAAGAAGTCAAACCAACCCGAATATGCCTCCAACTTGCTGATGGCTCCATTAAATATCCATCAGGCATAATTGAGGACATGATTGTCAAGGTTGGGCCATTTTCCTTCCCCACTGACTTTGTAATGCTGGAAATGGAGGAGCACAAGAGTGCAACATCCAGACACACCAAAAGACTGCCTGAGAGTCAATGAGGATGAGTTTAAGTTGAATGTTGTCAAATCTATGCAACATCCAGACACACCAAAAGACTGCCTGAGCGCAGATGTTATTGACTCCTTGGTGGAAGAGATTAATATGACTAAGAGTCTCGAATCAGAGCTAGAGGACCTTTTTAAGGATGTTCAGCCTGATCTGGAGGAACCAGAGAGAACAGAAGAACCTCTAAAAACTCTTCAAGAAGAGGATAAGCCTCCTAAACCCGAGCTCAAACCACTACCATCATCCCTGAAATATGCATTTTTGGGAGAATGTGACACTTTTCTGGTGATCATAAGCTCTGCCTTAAATCCACAGGAAGAGAGAGCACTAATTCAGGTGCTAAGGACACACAAGATAGCTCTTGGGTGGTCCATAAGTGATCTTAAAGGCATTAGCCCAGCAAGATGCATGCACAAGATCCTATTGGAGGATGATGCTAAGCCAGTGGTTCAACCACAGAGGCGACTAAATCCAGCCATGAAGGAGGTGGTGCAGAAAGAGGTCACTAAGTTACTAGAGGCTGGGATTATTTATCCTATTTCTGATAGCCCCTAGGTGAGCCCTGTCCAAGTCGTCCCAAAGAAGGGAGGTATGACAGTGATTCATAATGAAAAAAATGAACTGGTTCCTACAAGAACAGTTACAGGGTGGCGTATGTGTATTGACTACAGAAGGCTCAATACAGCCACCAGAAAGGATCATTTTCCTTTACCATTCATATACCAGATGCTAGAAAGACTAGCAGGTCATGACTATTACTGTTTTTTGGATGGCTATTCAGGTTATAACTGAATTGCAGTAGATCCTCAGGATCAAGAGAAAACAGCATTCACATGTCCATCTTGAGTATTTGCCTACAAAAGGATGCCTTTTGGTCTGTGCAATGCACTTGTAACCTTTCAGAGATGTATGCTCTCTATTTTCTCTTATATGGTGGAAAAATTTCTGGAAGTCTTCATGGATGACTTCTCAGTATTTGGAGACTCATTCAGCTCCTGTCTTGATCATCTAGCACTTGTTCTGAAAAGGTGCCAAGAGACTAACCTGGTTTTAAACTAGGAAAAATGTCACTTTATGGTGACTGAAGGAATTATCCTTGGGCATAAAATTTTGAACAAAGGAATAAAGGTGGATCAAGATAAGGTAGAGGTAATTGAAAAATTACCACCACCCACCAATGTTAAGGCAATCAAAAGCTTTTTGGGACATGCAGGATTCTACAGGAGGTTTATAAAGGATTTTTCAAGAATCGTAAAACCTCTGAGTAATCTGCTAGCTGCTGATACACTATTTGTCTTTGACACAGAGTGTTTCCAGGCCTTTGAGACTCTGAAGGCTAAGTTGGTCACAGCACCTGTCATTTCTACACCAGACTAGACATTACCATTCGAATTAACATATGATGCCAGTGACCATGCTATTGGTGAAGTATTGGGAGAAAGGCATAACAAGCTTCTGCATGTCATTTACTATGCCAGTCGCGTTCTAAATGACGCACAGAAGAATTACACAACCACAGAAAAAGAGCTACTTGCAGTGGTTTATGCCATTGACAAGTTTAGATCCTATTTAGTAGGATCAAAAGTGATTGTGTACACTGACCATGCAGCTCTCAAATATCTACTCACAAAGCAGGATTCAAAACCCAGGCTCATAAGATGGGTGTTGCTTCTGCAAGATTTTGATATAGAAATAAGAGCCAGAAAAGGGACAGAGAACCAAGTAGTTGATCACCTGTCCTGGATAGAACCAGTAGCAGGGGCGTCTCTTCCCTTAACGGAGATCTCTGAAACCTTTCCGGGTTAGCAACTCTTTGCCATTCAGGAAATACCATGGTTTGCAGACATTGCAAACTATAAGGCTGTGAGATTCATACCCAAAGAGTACAGTAGACAGCAAACAAAAAAATTAATCTCTGATGCAAAGTACTACTTGTGGGATGAACCATATCTCTTTAAGAGATGTGCAGACGGAATGATCCGTAGATGCGTGCCTAGAGAAGAGGCACAGAAGATCCTATGGCATTGCAATGGATCACAATATGGAGGACATTTCAGAGGTGAGCGAACAGCCACAAAAGTTCTCCAATGTGGCTTCTACTGGCCTAACCTCTATAGAGACTCCCGAGAGTTTGTACGTAACTGTGACAGTTGCCAGAGAGCTGGTAATCTACCTCATGGTTATGCCATGTCTCAGCAAGGGATCTTAGAGATTGAGTTGTTTGATGTATGGGGTATTGACTTCATGGGGCCTTTCCCACCATCATACTCAAACACTTACATTCTGGTGGCAGTAGACTATGTATCTAAATGGGTATAGGCAATTGCCACACCCACTAATGATACTAAGACAGTGCTGAAGTTCCTCCAGAAGCATATCTTCAGCAGATTTGGTGTCCCTAGAATACTAATCAGTGATGGAAGGACTCATTTCTGCAATAAACAGCTTGACTCTGCTCTGATCCGATATGGAATTAACCACAAAGTGGTAACTCCATATCATCCACAGACAAATGGGCAGGCTGAAGTCTCAAATAGAGAACTAAAACAAATCTTGGAACGGACTGTAAGTACCCGTAGAAAGGATTGGGCAAGGAGTCTGGATGATGCTCTATGGGCATACAGAACTGCATTCAAAACTCCTATAGGGACCTCTCTATACTAGTTTGTGTATGGAAAAGCTTGTCACCTACCAGTGTAATTGGAACACAAGGCCTACTGGGCAACCAGATTCCTAAACCTTGATGCCAAGTTAGCTGGAGAGAAAAGATTGCTCCAGTTGAATGAGCTAGAGGAATTTAGACTCAATGCTTTCGAAAATGCAAAAACTTACAAGGAGAAAGCAAAAAGGTGGCATGAAAAGAAACTGTCATCCAGAGTCTTTGAGCCAGGACAGAAGGTTCTACTGTTTAACTATAGGCTCAGATTATTCCCTGGGAAATTAAAATCTCGGTGGAGGGGACCATATGTAATTACAAGTGTATCACCATATGGATATGTAGAGCTTCAGGATATTGACTCTGACAAAAAGTTCATTGTTAATGGACAGAGAGTAAAGTATTATATTGAAAGCAATGTTGAGCAAGAATGCTCAAAACTGAGACTAGATTAAAGCTCAGTAAAGTCCAGCTAAAGACTATAAAAAAGCGCTTGCTGGGAGGCAACCCAGCCATTAGCAAAGTTTATTTGTTATTTAAATAATAATTATAGGAGTTTGATATAAATTATCTTCAAGGTTAATTATCAATTGCAGGAATTCACAGAGTTACAGAAGGATTCAAAGCATAAAGCAGAGAAAAGGAGCTCACTAGCACGAAAATGCTAGTAAGGGGTATTTTGGGCATTAAGCGCCTGGTGCACGAAATTGTAATGTCCAGGCTCAAACAATCCCTGGCAACGTGAGCGACTTGGTACGCGTAATCGTGATTACACTTTAATTATGTAAAATTCATGGCTCTTTCTTTCCCTGGCAATGGCGCCAAGAACATGGTGCCAATACCATGGTTCACAACTTCGATACAACTAACCAGCAAGTGCACTGGGTCGTCCAAGTAATACCTTACGTGAGTAAGGGTCGAATCCCACGGAGATTGTTGGTATGAAGCAAGCTATGGTCACCTTGTAAATCTCAGTCAGGCAGATATAAAGTGATAATGGTGTTTTCGAATAATAAATAAAAGAAGGGATAGAAATACTTATGTAATTCATTGGTAGGAATTTCAGATAAGCGAACGGAGATGCTTTTCGTTCCTCTGAACCTCTGCTTTCCTGTTATCTTCATCCAATCAGTCTTACTCCTTTCCATGGCTGGCTTTATGTGATACATCACCACTGTCAATGGCTACTTTCGGTCATCTCTCGGGAAAATGATCCAATGCCCTATCACGGCACGGCTAATCGTCTGGAGGCATCACCCTTGTCAATGGCTTCATCTTATCCTCTCAGTGAATAATATGCTCACGCACCCTGTCACGGCACGACTATTCATCTGTCGGTTCTCGATCATGCTGGAATAGGATTTACTATCCTTTTGCGTCTGTCACTAACGCCCTGCAATCGCGAGTTAGGAGCTCGTCACAGTCATTCAATCATTGAATCCTACTCGGAATACCACAGACAAGGTTTAGACCTTCCGGATTCTCTTGAATGCCGCCATCATTCTAGCTTACGCCACGAAGATTCTGGTTAGGAGATCTAAGAGATACTCGTTCTAGCTTATTTCATGTAGAACAGAAGTGTTTGTCAGGCACGCGTTCATAAGGGAGAAGGATGATGAGCGTCACACATAATCATCACCTTCATCACGTTCTTGGGTGTGAATGGATATCTTAGAAGCGAAATAAGAAGAATTGAATAGAAAACAGTAGTACTTTGCATTAATCTTTGAGGAACAGCAGAGCTCCACACCTTAATCTATGGAGTGTAGAAACTCTACCATTAAAAATACATAAGTGAAGGTCCAGGCATGGCCGAGATGGCCAGCCCCCTAAAACGTGATCAAAGGATCATAAGGTAATCCAAAGATGAACAATGGATTAAAACTGAGACCAAAGATGCCTAATACAATAGTAAAAGGTCCTATTTATAATAAACTAGCTACTAGGGTTTACATGAGTAAGTAATTGATGCATAAATCCACTTTCGGAGCCCACTTGGTGTGTGCTTGAGCTGGGCTTTGAGTGTTACACGTGTAGAGGTTCTCCTTGGAGTTGAACGCCAGCTTTTGTGCCAGTTTGGGCGTTCAACTCTGGTTTTGGCTCCTTTTCTGGCGCTGGACGCCAGATTTGGGTAGAAAGCTGGCATTGAACGCCAGTTTACATCGTCTATTCTTGGCCAAAGTATGGACTATTATACATTTCTGGAAAGCCCTAGATGTCTACTTTCCAACGCAATTAGAAGCGCGCCATTTCGAGTTCTGTAGCTCCAGAAAATCCACTTTGAGTGCAGGGAGGTCAGAATCCAACAGCATCAGCAGTCCTTCTTCAACCTCTGAATCTGATTTCTGCTCAAGTCCCTCAATTTCAGTCAGAAAATAGCTGAAATCACAGAAAAACACACAAACTCATAGTAAAGTCTAGAAATGTGAATTTAACATAAAATCTAATGAAAACATCCCTAAAAGTAACTAGATCCTACTAAAAACATACTAAAAACAATGCCAAAAAGCGTATAAATTATCCGCTCATCACAACACCAAACTTAAATTGTTGCTTGTCCCCAAGCAACTGAAAATCAAATAGGATAAAAAGAAGAGAATATACTATAAATTCCAAACTATCAATGAAACATAGCTGCAATCATATGAGCGGAACTTATAGCTTTTTGCCTCTTGAATAGTTTTGGCATCTCACTTTATCCATTGAGGTTCAGAATGATTGGCATCTATAGGAACTTCAGATTTCGAATAGTGTTATTAACTCTCCTAGTTCAGTATGATGATTCTTGAACACAGCTTCTTTATGAGTCTTGGCCGTGGCCCTAAGCACTTTGTTTTCCAGTATTACCACCGGATACATAAATGCCACAGACACATAATTGGGTGAACCTTTTCAGATTGTGACTCAGCTTTGCTATAGTCCCCAATTAGAGGTGTCCAGGGTTCTTAAGCACACTCTTTTTTTTTTTTTGCTTTGGACCTTGACTTTAACCGCTCAGTCTCAAGTTTTCACTTGACACCTACACGCCACAAGCACATGGTTAGGGACAGCTTGGTTTAGCCGCTTAGACCAGGATTTTATTCCTTTAGGCCCTCCTATCCACTGATGCTCAAAGCCTTGGGATCCTTTTTATTTGCCCTTGCCTTTTGGTTTTAAGGGTTATTGGCTTTTTCTGCTTGCTTTTTCTTTTTCTTTCTACTTTTTTTTTCGCCCCTTTTTTTTTTCTTTTTTTTTTCTGCAAGCTTTGTTCTTTGCTGCTTTTTCTTGCTTCAAGAATCATTTTTATGATTTTTTAGATTATCAAATAACATGTCTCCTAGTCATCATTCTTTCAAGAGCCAACATATTTAACATTCTTAAACAACAACTTCAAAAGACATATGCACTGTTCAAGCATACATTCAGAAAACAAGAAGCATTGTCACCACATCAATATAATTAAGCTAAGTTCAAGGATAAATTCGAAACTCATGTACTTCTTGTTCTTTTGAATTAAAACATTTTTCATTTAAGAGATGTGATGGATTCATAGGACATTCATATCTTTAAGACAAAGTTACTACTACTAATGATCATGTAATGAAGACACAAACACAGATAAGCACACAACATAGAAACGAAAAACAGAGGAAACAAGAACAAGGAATGAATCCACCTTAGTGATGGTGGCGTTTCCTTCTTGAGGAACCAATGATGTCCTTGAGCTCTTCTATGTCTCTTCCTTGTCTTTGTTGCTCCTCCCTCATTGCTTTTTGATCTTCTCTTATTTCATGAAGCATGATGGAGTGCTCTTGATGTTCCACCCTTAGTTGTCCCATATTGGAACTCAATTCTCCTAGGGAGGTGTTGATTTGCTCCCAATAGTTTTGTGGAGGAAAGTGCATTTGAGGCATCTCCGGAATCTCATGGAAATGAGCTTCTTGCGCCTCTTGAGCTCCATGGATGGGCTCTCTTGCTTGCTCCATCTTTTTCTTAGTGATGGGCTTGTCCTCTTTAATGAGGATATCTCCCTCTATGTCAATCCCAGCCAAATTGCATAGGTGGCAAATGAGGTGAGGAAAGGCTAACCTTGCCATAGTGGAGGACTTGTCAGCCACCTTGTAGAGTTCTTGAGGTATAATCTCATGAACTTCCACCTCTTCTCCAATCATGATGCTATGGATCATGATGGCCCGGTCTATAGTAACTTCAGACCGGTTGCTAGTGGGAATGATTGAGCATTGAATAAACTCCAACCATCCTCTAGCTACAGGCTTGAGGTCCAATCTTCTTAGTTGAACCGGCTTGCCTTTGGAGTCAACCTTCCATTGAGCTCCTTCTACACATATGTCCATAAGGACTAGGTCCAACCTTTGATCAAAGTTGACTCTTCTTGTGTAGGGGCGTGCGTTCTCTTCCATGTATGGCAAGTTGAACGCCAACCTCACATTTTTCGGACTAAAATCTAAGTATTTCCCCCGAACCATTGTAACATAGTTCTTTGGATCCGGGTTCTTACTTTGATCATGGTTCTTGGTGATCCATGCGTTGGCATAGAACTCTTGAACCATTAGGATGCCGACTTGTTGGATGGGATTTGTTAAGACTTCCCAACCTCTTCTTTAAATTTCATGTCGGATCTCCGGATACTCATTTCTTTTGAGTTTAAAAGGGACCTCAGGGATCACCTTCTTCTTGGCCACAACATCATAGAAGTGGTCTTGATGGGCTTTGGAGATGAATCTTTCCATCTCCCATGACTCGGATGTGGAAGCTTTTGTCTTCCCTTTCCCTCTTCTAGAGGATTCTCCGGTCTTGGGTGCCATCAATGGTAATGGAAAAACAAAAAAGCTATGCTTTTACCACACCAAACTTAGAATATTTCTCGCCCTCGAGCAATAAACAAAAGAATAGATGAAGAGGAAGAAGAAATGGAGGAGAGGGAGAGGATGATGTGGTTCGGCCAAGAAGGGTATAGAGGGGTTGTGTTGTGTGAGTTTGAAGAAGAATGGAGGGCTTTATATAGGGAAGGGAGGAGGGTTAAGGTTCGGCCATATGGGTGGGTTTGGGTGGGAAATTGTTTTTGAATTTTGAAGGTAGGTGGAGTTTATGAGGTAGGTTTATGGGGAAGAGTGGATGGATGTGAGTGGTGAAGAGGTGATGGGGAAGAGAGATTATGGGGTTGTGTGAAAGAGAGTGGTGAGAAGAAGTGAGTGGAGGTAGGTGGGGATTCTGTGGGGTCCACAAATCCTGAGGTGTTCAAGGATTTACATCCCTGCACCCATTAGGCATGTAAAAATGCCTTTGTACCCAACTCTGGGCGTTCAGCGCCAGGATGGTGGCCATTTTGGGCGTTCAACGCCCATTTGTGTGCCATTTCTGGCGTTGAACGCCAGAACCATGCCTGTTCTGGCGTTCAGTGCCCAGAAGCTGCCCATTTTGGGCGTTCAGCGCCAGAACCATGCTCTGTTCTGGCGCTGAACGCCAGACAGATGCTCCTCCAGGGTGTGATTTTTCTTCTGCTGTTTTTGATTCCGTTTTCGATTTTTATATTTATTTTGTGACTCCACATGATCATGAACCTAAGAAAATATGAAAAACAATAAAAATAAGAATTAGATAAACATTGGGTTGCCTCCCAACAAGCGCTTCTTTAATGTCAATAGCTTGACAGTGGGCTCTCATGGAGCCTCACAGATGTGCAGAGCTTTGTTGAGACTCTCCAACACCAAACTTAGAGTTTGGATATGGGAGTTCAACACCAAACTTGGAGCTTGGTTGTGGCCTCCCAACACCAAACTTAGAGTTTGACTGTGGGGGCTCTGGTTGACTCTGCTTGGAGAGAAGCTTTTTCTGCTTCCTCTCCATGGTTGCAGAGGGAGATCCTTGAGTTTTAAACACAAGGGAGTCCTCATTCTATTGAAGGAATATTTCACCTCTGTCAACATCAATCACAGCTCTTGCTGTGGCCAGGAAAGGTCTTCCTAGGATGATGGATTCATCCTCTTCCTTTCCAGTATCCAGGACTATGAAATCAGCAGGGATGTAAAGGCCCTCAACCTTTACTAATACATCTTCTACTTGTCCATAAGCCTGTTTTCTTGAGCTGTCTGCCATCTCTAGTGAGATTTTAGCAGCTTGCACCCCATAGATTCCCAGTTTCTCTATTACAGAGAGGGGCATGAGGTTTATTCCTGAACCAAGGTCACATAGAGCCTTAAAGATCATGGTGCCTATGGTACAGGGTATTATGAACTTTCCAGGATCCTGTCTCTTCTGAGGCAATGTCAGTTGATCCAGATCACTTAGTTCATTGATGAACAAGGGAGGTTCAACTTCCCAAGTATCAATGCCAAATAATTTGGCATTCAGCTTCATGATTGCACCAAGAAACTTGGCAGTTTGCTCTTCAGTAACATCCTCATTCTCTTCAGAAGAGGAATACTCATCAGAGCTCATGAAGGGCATAAGGAGGTTCAATGGAATCTCTATGGTCTCTAGATGAGTCTCAGATTCCTTTGGTTCCTCAGAGGGAAGCTCCTTATTGGTCACTGGATGTCCCAGGAGGTCTTCCTCCTTGGGATTCATGTTCTCCTCTCCTTCTTTGGGTTCGGCCATGGTGCTTATGTCAATGGCCTTGCACTCTCCTTTTGGATTCTCTTCTGTAATGCTTGGGAGAGTACTAGGAGGGATTTCAGTGATCCTTTTACTCAGCTGGCCCACTTGTGCTTCCAAATTTCTAATGGAAGACCTTGTTTCATTCATGAAACTCACAGTGGCCTTAGATAGATCAGAGACTAAATTTGCTAGATTAGAAGTATTTTGTTCAGAGTTCTCTGTCTGTTGCTGAGTGGATGATGGAAAAGGCTTGCTATTGCTAAACTTGTTTCTTCCACCATTATTAAAGCCTTGTTGAGGCTTTTGATCCTTCCATGAGAAATTTGGATGATTTCTCCATGATGAGTTATAGGTGTTTCCATAAGGTTAACCTAAGTAATTTACCTCTGCTATTGCAGGGTTCTCAGGATCATAAGCTTCTTCTGCATAAGAAGCCTCTTGAGTACTGTTGGATGCAGCTTGCATTCCATGCAGACTCTGAGAAATCATATTGACTTGCTGAGTCAATATTTTGTTCTGAGCCAATATGGCATTCAGAGTATCAACCTCAAGAACTCCTTTCTTCATAGGCGTCCCATTACTCACAGGATTCCTTTCAGAAGTGTACATGAACTGGTTATTAGCAACCATGTCAATGAGTTCTTGAGCTTCTGCAGGCGTTTTCTTTAGGAGAATGGATCCACCTGTAGAAGTGTCCAGTGACATCTTTGATAGCTCAGATAAACCATCATAGAATATATCCAGGATGGTCCATTCTGAAAGCATGTCAGAAGGACACTTTTTGGTCAACTGTTTATATCTTTCCCAAGCTTCATAGAGGGATTCACCTTCTTTCTGTCTGAAGGTTTGAACATCAGCGCTAAGCTTGCTCAGCTTTTGAGGAGGAAAGTACTTGGCTAAGAAAGCCGTGACTAGCTTATCCCAAGAGTTCAGGCTGTCTTTGGGTTGAGAATCCAACCATAATCTAGCTCTGTCTCTTACAGCAAAAGGGAAAAGCATGAGCCTGTAGACTTCAGGATCTACTCCATTAGTCTTAACAGTATCACATATCTGCAAGAATTCAGTTAAGAACTGAAAAGGATCTTCAGATGGAAGTCCATGAAACTTGCAATTCTGCTGCATCAGAGAAACTAATTGAGGTTTCAGTTCAAAGTTGTTTGCTCCAATGGCAGGAATGGAGATGCTTCTTCCATGTAAATTGGAATTAGGTGCAGTAAAGTCACCAAGCATCCTCCTTTCATTATTATTATTTTCGGCTGCCATCTCCTTTTCCTGTTCGAAAATTTCTGAAAGGTTATCTCTGGATTGTTGTATTTTAGCTTCTCTTAATTTTCTCTTCAGAGTCCTTTCAGGTTCTGGATCTGCTTCCACAAGAATGTTCTTGTCCTTGCTCCTGCTCATATGACAAAGAAGAAGGCACAGAAAAATAATAATAATAATGGAGATCCTTTATACCACAGTATAGGGATTCCTGTGTGAGTGGAAGAAGAGGGGGAGACAAAGAATGTAATCTAATGGAAGAAACACAACTGTGAGGATGGAAAAGAGGTGAGATGAGATGTTAGGATATGAATGAATAAATAGAATGAGATGGGGGAGGGATAATTTTCGAAAATTATTTTGAAAAAGAGTTAGTGATTTTCGAAAATGATTTTTGAAAAATCTTAGTAATTTTCGAAAATTTTTGAAATCAAAAAAAAAATAAAAATAATTAGTTAATTAAAAAAAAATTTTGAAAAAGAGGGAAGATATTTTCGAAAATTAGAGAGAGAGAGTTAGTTAGGTAGTTTTGAAAAAGTTAAGAAACAAACAAAAAGTTAGTTAGTTAGTTGAAACAAATTTTGAAAAGATAAGAAGTTAGGAAGTTAGAAAAGATATTTTGAAAAGATATTTTTGAAAAAGATAAGATAAGATACTTTTGAAAAGATATGATTGAAATTAGTTTTTTGGAAAAGATTTGATTTTTTTAAAATCTCAATTAATGACTTGATTCACAAGAGATCACAAGATATGATTCTAGAACTTAAAGTTTGAATCTTTCTTAATAAGCAAGTAACAAACTTGAAATTTTTGAATCAAAACATTAATTGTTATTGTTATTTTCGAAAATTATGATATAAAATAAGAAAAAGATTTTTAAAAAATATTTTTTGGAATTTTCGAAAATAACTAAGAATTTTGAAAAAGATTTGATTTTTGAAAAAGATTTTGAAAAAGATAAGATTTTCAAATTGAAAATTTGATTTGACTCATAAGAAACAACTTGATTTTTAAAACTTTTTGAAAAAGTCAACTCAATTTTCGAATTTGATGAGAGAAAAAGGGAAGGATATTTTTTTGATTTTTGAAATTTTTATGAAAAACATGAAAAATATGCAATGCATGAAATTTTTAGATCAAAACAATGAATGCATGCAAGAATGCTATGAATGTCAAGATGAACACCAAGAACACTTTGAATGTCATGATGAACATCAAGAATATATTTTTGAAAAATTTTTTATTGCAAAGAAAACATGCAAGACACCAAACTTAGAATTCTTTAATGCTTAGACACTAAGAATTCAAAAATACATATGATAAACATGAAAAGACACAAAACAAAAAATCATCAAGATCAAACAAGAAGACTTACCAAGAACAACTTGAAGATCATGAAAAACACTATGAATGCATGATATTTTCGAAAAATGCAAGATGCACATGCAATTGACACCAAACTTATAACATGACTCAAGACTCAAACAAGAAACAGAAAAATATTTTTGATTTTTATGATTTTCTAATTTTTTTGGATTTTTTTTTTCGAAAATTATATGAAAAAGAAAAAATAAGGATTCCAAAATTTTTAACATGAATTCCAGGAATCTTGCATTCTTAGTCTAAAGCTTCAGTCCAGGAATTAGACATGGCTCACTAGCCAGCCAAGCTTTCAATGAAAGCTCCGGTCCAAAACACTAGACATGGCCAATGGCCAGCCAAGCTTCAGAAAGATATCAGGAACAGCAGCAGGTGGATTAGCAACAACTAGCTTGCTCTTGATAACAAATTGCTGCCTCAGTCCAAATAAATTTAGACATGGCTTTATAGCCAGCCAGGCTTCACATGCTTCATGAAACACTAGAATTCATTCTTAAAAATTTTGAATAAAATTTTTGAAAACATTTTTTTTTCGAAAACAGATGAGAAATTTTTGAAATATATTTTTGAAAAATTTTTGAAAAGAAAACAAAAAGAAAATTACCTAATCTGAGCAACAGGATGAACTGTCAGTTGTCCAAACTCAAACAATCCCCGGCAACGGCGCCAAAAACTTGGTGCACGAAATTGTGATGTCCAGGCTCAAACAATCCCTGGCAACGTGAGCAACTTGGTACGCGTAATCGTGATTACACTTTAATTATGTAAAATTCATGGCTCTTTCTTTCCCTGGCAATGGCGCCAAGAACATGGCGCCAATACCATGGTTCACAACTTCGATACAACTAACCAGCAAGTGCACTGGGTCGTCCAAGTAATACCTTACGTGAGTAAGGGTCGAATCCCACGGAGATTGTTGGTATGAAGCAAGCTATGGTCACCTTGTAAATCTCAGTCAGGCAGATATAAAGTGATAATGGTGTTTTCGAATAATAAATAAAAGAAGGGATAGAAATACTTATGTAATTCATTGGTAGGAATTTCAGATAAGCGAACGGAGATGCTTTTCGTTCCTCTGAACCTCTGCTTTCCTGCTATCTTCATCCAATCAGTCTTACTCCTTTCCATGGCTGGCTTTATGTGATACATCACCACTGTCAATGGCTACTTTTGATCATCTCTCGGGAAAATTATCCAATGCCCTGTCACGGCACGGCTAATCGTCTGGAGGCATCACCCTTGTCAATGGCTTCATCTTATCCTCTCAGTGAATAATATGCTCACGCACCCTGTCACGGCACGACTATTCATCTGTCGGTTCTCGATCATGCTGGAATAGGATTTACTATCCTTTTGCGTCTGTCACTAACGCCCTGCAATCGCGAGTTAGGAGCTCGTCACAGTCATTCAATCATTGAATCCTACTCGGAATACCACAGACAAGGTTTAGACCTTCCGGATTCTCTTGAATGCCGCCATCATTCTAGCTTACGCCACGAAGATTCTGGTTAGGAGATCTAAGAGATACTCGTTCTAGCTTATTTCATGTAGAACAGAAGTGTTTGTCAGGCACGCGTTCATAAGGGAGAAGGATGATGAGCGTCACACATAATCATCACCTTCATCACGTTCTTGGGTGCGAATGGATGTCTTAGAAGCGAAATAAGAAGAATTGAATAGAAAACAGTAGTACTTTGCATTAATCTTTGAGGAACAGCAGAGCTCCACACCTTAATCTATGGAGTGTAGAAACTCTACCATTAAAAATACATAAGTGAAGGTCCAGGCATGGCCGAGATGGCCAGCCCCCTAAAACGTGATCAAAGGATCATAAGGTAATCCAAAGATGAACAATGGATTAAAACTGAGACCAAAGATGCCTAATACAATAGTAAAAGGTCCTATTTATAATAAACTAGCTACTAGGGTTTACATGAGTAAGTAATTGATGCATAAATCCACTTCCGGGGCCCACTTGGTGTGTGCTTGGGCTGGGCTTTGAGTGTTACACGTGTAGAGGTTCTCCTTGGAGTTGAACGCCAGCTTTTGTGCCAGTTTGGGCGTTCAACTCTGGTTTTGGCTCCTTTTCTGGCGCTGGACGCCAGATTTGGGTAGAAAGCTGGCGTTGAACGCCAGTTTACGTCGTCTATTCTTGGCCAAAGTATGGACTATTATACATTTATGGAAAGCCCTGGATGTCTACTTTCCAACGCAATTAGAAGAACGCCATTTCGAGTTCTGTAGCTCTAGAAATTTCACTTTGAGTGCAGGGAGGTCAGAATCCAACAGCATCAGCAGTCCTTCTTCAACCTCTGAATCTGATTTCTGCTCAAGTCCCTCAATTTCAGTCAGAAAATACCTGAAATCACAGAAAAACACACAAACTCATAGTAAAGTCTAGAAATGTGAATTTAACATAAAATCTAATGAAAACATCCCTAAAAGTAACTAGATCCTACTAAAAACATACTAAAAATAATGCCAAAAAGCGTATAAATTATCCGCTCATCAGCGCCATAATGGGTACCATTTTGGGCGTTTAACGCCAGTAAAGATACCATTCTGGGCGTTAAATACCACAATGGGTACCATTCTGGGCGTTTAACACCAGAAGTGCAGCATCCTAGGCGTTCAGAAAAATGCCCAATGACAAAGGATTTTTGGCGTTTAACGCTAGCCAAGGTACCTGGCTGGGCGTTAAACACCCACAATGGCCAACATAGGGCGTTAAACACCACAATGTGTTTGCTGAAATGCCTCTTTTAGTTATGAGTTAGATTTTGTTCCTCCTGGCCTAGGTAGAGTAATTGGTGACTCTTGAGTTATCAAACTCCTTTGTTGATTGATAATTAGAAGTTGCTAATTAACTTGAATGCCACTAAAGCTAGTCTTTCATCATGATTAGGCTAGGACTTGTGGAATCAAGTTAATTCATCTACTTGACTTTCCTTCATAGTTAGAGGTTAACTAAGTGGGCGCAATGGACAATTGTTGTCACAATGAGGAGGATAATGAGGATAGGACTTCTAGTTCTCATACCCTGCCAAGAACTTTGTTAGTTGTTAGTTTATTTCCTTTGCCATTTATATTTCTTGTCTATTACCTTAAAAAACCCCAAACATACTTCATAACCAATAATAAGAACACTCTATTGCAATTTCTAGCGAGAACGATCTGAGGTTTGAATACTTCGGTTATTTTTATAGGGGTTTGTTACTTGTGACAACCAAATTTTTGTATGAAAGGATTCATTGTTGGTTTAGAAACTATACTTGCAACTTGTGAAAATCTAGACCCCCAAAAATTCATTCATCACTATTCCTCTTGAAGTGTTGTCCCCTTGGTCCAAGGTAATCATTACGTTCCCTACTAGTGTTTCCTCTATGAGTGTTCCTTGACGAGGCTACCGTCTGTTCATATTCCTCAACAACTCTCGCCTTGTTCACCTGATCGGAAAAAATCCGAATCTCCAAAGGTACCACAGCAGTCATGATGTTATCCTTCAAGCCACTTTAATACCTGATGCACTTCCAGCTTTCATAGGTCTCCGGGGCACCCTAACACACCCTAGAAAACCTACAGAGCTCCTCAAATCAGCTAGCATAGTCTGCCACAGACAAGGAACCTTGCTTCTGCTGCATAAGTTCCATTTCCTTTGCTTTCCTTGCAGATTTAGGAAAAGTACTTCTTATATAACGCCGTTTGAAATGCATCCCAAGAGATTTCTGCATTCGGAAATCACATCAACTGGCACTCTCCTTGCCACCAATGTTGTGCCTCTCCTAACAGTTGATAAGCCGCAAACTCCACGTATTGGTTTGTCGGGACATGCTTAGCTTGCAACACACGCTCCATAGCTTGGAACCAATTATCCGCCTCAGTAGGGTTGTTTGAACCTCTGAAAGTCGATGGGTGAACTTTTAGAAATGTAGCCAAGGTATTGGAGTACCTCCCAAGTCATCACCATATCCTTCTGCATGCTCGTTCCTATTTCCAGTACCATTCCCATTTCCAGCCGGTTGGCCTAACCTCTGCACAGCTTGTAGAGTCACAGCAGCATTTGCCTCCATGGTGTTGTAAGATTCGCCATTGCCGCCATGAACTCGGCATGGTTATCAGCCGGTTGTTCATTTCTACTCTCTCTTCGTGAACGCGTACGACCTCGTTTGTGAGTAGCCATTAAGGTTCCTATCTACACCAAACATTCGATATCAAGGTGATCAATCTCAATATCAAAAGCCTAGTGCTTCAATTATCCCAAAAAGGCACTCACAAACAAGCATGCTATAAAATATCAAGTAGATAACCTAAATAGCATGAAAGAAAACTAACCCAGAGTATGCAATGAAGCACAATCGGTCCATCCCTCAGGCTTATAAGGACGAACCACTCTGATACCACTAAATGTAACACCCTAATTACCCTAAGCTTTACCTCATGCCGTAAAGCAAAGGTTAATCAAGAGTTACGACAATTCTAAGGCTCATACATAAATATATATATAATGAATAATAGTTCTAGAAGCCCGATGAATAGAATAAGCTCAAATATGGCATTACAAAATGCGAGCGTCCACAAGAGCTACAAGCGTAAAGGATAAGATCCACTACTTAAGGTAACAAGATATATGTAGCTATACAAGAGTATAAAAATCATAAGATACTAGTCTAAGCCTGTTGAGTTTAGGCTGACTAATTAAATACAGACATACAGAGATTTGAAAGTAAAACATCTTATACAGAATATCACTCTCAAAGTAGGCCTCTAAGGCAAAAGTAAATACAAAAGTGAGAGTATTAATCAAAATAACCAAAATGACAACCAAAACAGATTAAGATCCTCTGCTTTGCTACCATTAAGCAACTCACTGATGTGGGTTACAACCTGCATTTGAAAAACAACAACAACGTATGGAATGAGAACCGGAGGTTCTCAGTATGGTAATAGTACCCAGTAATGTAAGATGTAAGATCCCAAGACGTCAGAGGCAATCCTAGAGCTTCATACCAAACAGATATCCAAACTTAACGAAATAAATGACTTAAACCGTGAATAATAAACAAGGTATCTAATCTTAGGGGATTTCTAACTAAAACTAGTCACCGCTGTCCCACAGCCTTCACCAACCTACCCTCTGTGCGATCCTATCGCCGCCGCCTACCTAACCTCCTCAGCACCAAACAAACACAGATAATGCAAGCAAGGAAAACACAGGTAGTATTCATATATATAACAAGGAATTCAAGAAGCAAGTAGGAATGTTATACAATTAGGCAAACTCAAGTAATCAAAGAAAGCAAACACATAGAAGATGCACATGAAGAATGTCTGTCCTATTGGCTGTGATATCACATGTTGATTGTAGTGTGAAACCCGACTCATAATCCGGTCGGCAACTCCCAGATTAGTCTCTCTTTTGCGCATGCTCAGGAGGTATAATTCCGAGGGATGAGTGCCCTACCACCTTCTCCTTTCAGAGGGAAAACATTCCGAGGGAGAGTGCCCTACCGCCTGCCTCTTGAGCGATAAACATGAGTGAGAACCCCAGCTTCAAGCTTCACATTCGAATGTAGGTGGGAGACTGCCACAGCCCCTACGACGGATAACAATGCATATCATAATCACATATTCAATCTCAGAGGCTCCTCCTTATAGCACATTTCCACTAATACTCATTCCATCAACCATACCATTCATTTCCAAGTTTTCAACTCATCACAATCATCATCAGTTCATAACTTTCCATTCCAAACTTACTAGCTCATAAATTTCTCAATTCATATACCATTCTTCCTTCGCAATCCACCAAACCCATTCTCAGTACACCAGAAACTAAGCCTCCGTTCTCTAAATTTTCAAAATAACACCAAATCAAACCTCCTAGGACATTTCCCATGTTTCAATACCCAAAGATATGCCCAAGAGTCTTAAAATGGTGTCACAGAAGCCTACAAGCTTGTTGGGAAGGTGAAATAGTTGAAAACAAAGTTTAAATTTGAGAAACAGGGCGTGTGCGTACGCGCAAAGGTGTGCACGCACACGCCCAGGAGATTTTTAAAACGTGTGCCTACGCATAGAGGTGTGCGTATGCACTAGTACCAAAATTCACAATGTCTGTTCACTCACACAACCTTTGCTAGCTCCCTCAACAAACTGACCTTCCCAACATGTGCGTGCGTACAGGCTGTGCATACGCACAGGTTGCAAATCCTCATTGGTATGTGCTCGCACAAGCTGTGCGAGCGCTTCAAACAGAATGCCTTTCCCTGCCTGTGCGTACGCATAGGTCTGTGCATGCGCACAGGTTTAAAATTTTGCAGGGTTGTGTGTGCGCGCAA
This sequence comes from Arachis hypogaea, assembly GCF_003086295.3. Lineage (NCBI taxonomy): Eukaryota > Viridiplantae > Streptophyta > Magnoliopsida > Fabales > Fabaceae > Arachis > Arachis hypogaea. The sequence continues at coordinate 69,823,208 of NC_092054.1, read as the reverse complement.
GGCTGTGCGTGCGCACATACCAAAAATCCCAAAATTCTGCAACTTTTCAGAATTTCAGATTTTAACTCCAAACTTTGAATGATCATAACTTCCTCTACGAAATCCCAATTCTTACAAAATTTATATCAATTTAAAGAGTTTTCAATGAAATTTAATTTAAAGCAAAATTTCAGCAAAATTTGAAAACTGAGGCTCGAGTTATGATCCTTCATAGTTCACCAAAAATTTGTTTTTACCAAAAACTCTAAAAACTAACTTTTAACCAACTCCCAATCCAAAAACCAACTCAAATACTTTTTAACCATACCAAAGCAACCCAAAATTCATACCAAGCATTGCCTCAACCATTTTTCTCAATCACACAACCTCCTACCCATTCAACAAGTCTAAATCCAACTTAGATCACATAACATTTTACCATAAATCAACACAAAACCATAAATCTTCAATCAAGATTCTCAATCATCAACAATTTACACAATTTCTACATCAAGAATCCAATATAATCAACTTTAACATAATCCCACTACTCATAGGCATCATCTACCCTATCTCATCATAATTTCACATTATCACAATAATCCAATTCGCAACATCAAAAAATCATAGTTGTTATTCTTCCACACAATCATCACTATTCCGCATCATAATTCAACAACATCATCATAATCTCCATTATCACCAACCACTTGTTCAATATATTAATAGGTCACATATTCATAATTCTAATCCACCATAAACATTGTACATTTACATATTACCATGAATTTTCACAATCCTCATGAGTTATCAATATAATCAATCACCATCAATACTCATCAACACCAATAATTTCTAACCATCATCATCAACCACCATAATCAATAACAACCAATAATAAAAAAAATAATCATCAATACCCATCATCCAATCTCAACACCCACCAAAATAACTCATCAATAATCATCATCAAACATACATTTATATACAATTAACCATAGAATCACACCTTTCAATCTATCTTAAGTGTCCATGAATATTACATGTTACATAGAGGAGACCGAAACCATACCTTGGCCGCTCCCCCAAAAAGCACATCGCACCAAGATTGGAGTCCAACAAGCTTTCAACTCGCCAACAAGCCACCAAAGCTCAACTAACATCATATATGTATAAAAAATCAAAACCTAAGATACACAAAAAGAACTAAACACAAGGGTTTAGTAAAACCTTACCTTAGTCAACGTGATTTAGGGTAAAATCCAATAATTACCCGCTACTAGAGATCAGCTAAACAAACAAAATCACAAAATCTACTCAAAACTATAACCGCAAAAACATAGAATTCTAGGGCAGGAAACTGGAGAGTGAGACGCGATTTCTTACCAGGTTTGCTTAGTAAGAATTGAAGAGCTCGACAATAGCTTCGCGTGGCCGCAAATGGCTCGTCAATCGGAGGTCCGTAGCTCAGGTTACAAGCAGCTGCGCCCCTTTCTTATTTTTGGAAGGAAATGAGCTGAAAAGCTCATTTAATGAGCTTATATATGTTGGGCCTTGGGCCCGGTCCAACCTGTTAGCGTTTTTAGCCCGTTTGGCCCACTTTGGGCCAAAATCTTTAAAATTAGCGTCCGATTTTTTATTCTAAATTATTTTTATCCTTTCAAAACAATAAATCAATTTTTAAAAATCTTATTTTCCAAAATACGTAGTACTGAACTGACTAGAGCCGGTACTGCCGGCTTAAACGCCAGTGCGCATTTTTACTAAATCTTTCCGAATAAGGTACATTTTTCAACCCAGAAAAATTCATTGAAATCAAATTTCACCTTTTTATTTTTAAATTAAAACTTTCAAATTTTGAATCTATTCTGGGTACTAAAATTATTTTATTAAAACGGTTTTACGTGAAAACTCCGGTTCTTACACTTCCTCTCTGGAAACTTGAACTAGTGTAGCACGCTCAGCGTGGCGTGCCACGCCCTTGCTGAACTTTTCATCCTTCTTCTCTGACCAAATAAACTGGCGTGCCACGCCCAGGTCTAGCGTGCCACACTTTCAATGAGGCCTTCAATCTCTCCTCTAGAAGGTTGAGCTGGCATGCCACGCTCTCAACAAAGCATGAATAGTCCCATCTGGCCTAGTAAACTGGCATGCACGGCCAGGATCCAAGTGGCACGCCCATAGTGCGAGCAAGGTTGGCATGCCATTCCCTAAGCATCAAGTGGCATGCCCATTGTTCTTTTTTCTTGGCGTGCCATGCCTAAAGTCCCAAGTGTCACGCCCATTGATCTTCTTCACTGGAGGCTTGTGCTGGCGTGCCAAGTCTTCGATCTGGCGTGCTACGCCCTTGTTGGGTCTGCATTCTTCCTCTCTGGTCAGATGAACTGGCATGCCACGCTAGGACTTAAGTGGCACACTCATAGTGGTGTTGAGGGCTTCATGAGCTTAGTGTTCCACACCTCTAGTACTAAGTGACACGCCCATTGTGTCTTTGACTTGGCATGCCATGCCTTAAGTCTCAAGTGGCACGCCCATATAGATGCTTCCTCCATTCTCCTCTGCTCAGTTGTGCTGGCGGGCCACGCCTTCGACCTGGCGTGCCACGCCCATTGTAAAAGATGAGGTTGGCATGCCACGCCCAGCTTGGCGTCCCACACCTTTTTGTAAATCTTCAAGGATCCTTCTCTGGAATTTGTAGTTGGCGTGCCACGCCTGGCCTTGGCGTGCCATGCCCATAGTAAAGATCGAAGGCTCTTCTCTGGAAAAGATAACTGGCGTGCCACGCCTGGCCTAGGCGTGCCACGCCCTCTTGTGGTTCATCTCCTTGGTGTGCCACACCCATTGTGAGGTTCATGGATCCTCTTCTGAAATTGATAGCTGGCGTGCCACGCTAAGGCCATGGCGTACCACACCCATTGTAATTCATCATGGGCTCTTCTAAGGAGTTGCTAACTGGCGTGTCGTGCCCTCTAGCTGGCATGCCACGCCCATTCAAAATGCTGGCATTTGCACCAAGTGGCACGCCCAGTACACATGCGTAGCTTATTTTTCTTGCTTTCTTCCTTTTTTTGTTGATATTTTCACCTGAAATTCAAACAAGATCCCTTTCAAAGCAATGTACCATAAAATTCATCATTTAGTTCAAGTAATTGCATCTATTGAATGAGAATTTACTAATTCTATGGCCCTTTTTGGTTAAGAGAAAGAGGTAGATGATGCAAGTCATCAGTCCCCAACGAAGTCATGGATTAGCCGTCTGAGAGATGTATAAACATAGCTGTTGGCTCGTGCTTTCCAGTCACGTATTAACACGAACCTAAGTAGATGCGGGTGTTTATCAGGCACGTTCGTCTTAATGTGATGAACAGAGCTGATTATCTGATCATCCTATTCACCACAATGAAGATCGAGTATACATCTTAGAGATAAATCAAACACGGATCGAAGAAGAAATAGTAATACTTTTATTAATTCATAGGACTCAGCAGGGCTCATCCCCTCAACCTAGGAGGTTTAGAAACTCATACTGATGTAAAATACAAAGTAAAACTCAAAAATAGGACTGTAAAGTATGCGTGATTTTTAATGATTATGTAAAATACACTCTAAATACTAAAAAGATTATTAGTAATGGTAAAATATTCTATCCAGTGATAAAATTCACTTCTAGGACCCACTTGGTGAATGTTTGGGCTGAGCTTTGATTAGATCCACATGCTATGAGGTCTCTGGGCATGGAACGTCAGCTAGGGGGTCCTCTCTGGGAGTTTGGATGCTAGTCACTGCTCTTTGGGCGCTGGACGCCTGGAAGGGGGCTGGTGGCTGGCATTGGATGCCAGTTTTTGGCCTTATAATCCGACGCAAAGTATGAACTATTATATATTTCTGGAAAGATCTAGAAGTCCAATTTCCATAACCTTTAAGAACGCTCCATTTGGACTTCTGTAGCTCCAGAAAAGCTCTTCCGAATGCAGGGAGGTCAGATCCAGACAGAATCTGCAATGCTTTCTCTGTCTCTGAATCAGACTTTTGCTCCAACTCCTCAATTTCATCCAGAAAATACCTTAAATTGTCCAAAAACATAAAAACTCAAAGTAGAATCCAAAAATGTGATTTTAACACTAAAACCTATAAAAACTGAATAAAAACTAAATAAAACATACTAAAAACTATATGAAAATGATGCAAAAAAGCGTATAAAATATCCGCTCATCAGGAAGTCACGTCTTCTTCCTCAATTTTCCAATTTCCAGATTCAAATTCTTTGCCTTTGGTGTTGAGATTTTGTGTAATTTCGGTGTTTAGGATCGAATTAACTTGGTGGACTTGCCAAGCTTTATCCCAATTTCCCGTTGGTAAGGTGGGAATTCTAGAACTTTAGTTAATTCTTTAATTTTGTGTGTTTGGTATATTAGGTATTGAATTTTGGGCATGAATGTGTCATATATGTGAATTAGGTTGATGTGTATAGGAATTTGTGCTTGATTTGTGGACACTTGAGACTTGGAGGAGGGTGGATGATGTTACCATTGTGATTCTTGACCTCTTGAGGCTGTGTTCGGTGTATTAGTGGGTTGTCTTGGGTTATACGCGGAAATGGGCCAAGGCATGGTTTAGGTTTTGAATATTTAACGTGTAATATTCTGTGAAAACTTAGGCTAGGTGACTATAGGATAGGTTGGAACGTATGTATATGTTTAATGCCTAGTAACATTGATAAGAATCATGTGCTGGTTTTGGTGTGTGTGGAATGAATGATAAGTGGTGAAATGAAGGTGATATGTGTAAACATGTATATTGAATAAGAACATATTGAATTTATTGATGTGTGTGAGATATTGATGCATGAATTTGTTGAGTTGAGATATAGTAGGCTTGGAAGGATCATTGTGGTAATAGTAAGGATATGTCATGTTGGTTTTGAGGTATGATATATTATGGAGATTGTTGTGGTGTTGAGGAAGAGATGCTTGTTAATGATTTGTAGGTTTGGGTATTGAATTAGGAGTAACTTTTAATCAAAATGAGGTTTTGAAGTTTTGTCAAATTTTAATTTTTGGCCAAACTTTGGCGAGGCATAACTCGGCTTCCAGACCCCCAAATTGTTCAAACTTGTTTTAAATGAAAATTGGGTCCGTGAAGTTTATGCTGTTCGAAGAACGGATAAAAAATGTTTTAAAAGAAAAAAGCTATGCGCGTCGGAAATTTGGGGTTTAAAATGGTAAATCTGCAAGATTCAGACTTAGTAAAATTTTTGGTAAAACGTACACCCACGCATACGTGTGGGCCACGCGTACTCATGACATGAGACTTTTGCATATGCGGAACCCTCATTTGCATGTGGTGGCTACTGCCACTCAGGCATGCGTACGTGAACGAGCCAATGCGTATGCGTCATGGGCCAAACTTGCATGTCCATGCATATACGTGGCCGACGCGTGCGCGTGGCCTCTGTTTTCTGCAAAAATTGGATTTTATGTTTTTAAACGGAATTTTAAACTTCTAAATCTCTATTTTCATTCTTTTAGTTATAAAATATAATAGTAAGCCTAGTAATAAGATGAAGCTAGGAATAGGTGGTAACTTGGGAATGAAGTAAAGGCTAAAAATGATGATTTAGGTACGAGAAAGTAGGGTGCTTATATATATGTATAACTATGTACTATATCAATTATGAAACTAGCTAATGAAAGGAATAAATGTTGCATCTGAGCACGCTTTCTTGAACGTGCAACCCCAGGAGATGGTGAAAGGTAAGGATCCCCTTCTTTGTTCCTCCTGTTATTGTAAAATGTAACAACCCCGGTTTTCGAGTACGCGAGATCTTTTCTGAAAGTACGGAGAACTCCGGAGGATCAGTAAGGGGAGAAGCTCTGATATATCACCAAGTATCTCAATCCTCATTGTCATTATGTCATCTTTAAGCTAGAACCTTTTATGAGGCAAGCTCGATAATGCAGTGATGAAGAACCTAGTTTTTGAACCGTATCGGTTAGGAGTTTTGATTCAGTTTTTCGTAAATAGTCTCAGTTTGACAAACCGGACTCGATTTATGAGAGAAGAGAGATAACAGGATGATATTATCATTATATTAGTATTAGAAGCTTCTTGAATAATATTATAAGGTTACCTGGTCAGTTTTAATTAAAAATAAAAAATCGGTTTAACCGGGTTCACAATTTACTGGTGCAGCTTAGCACCAGCACTCCCTGATGACTTTAGCAATGCTAATGCCTCATCATACATGTTCTATTCTCATAATAAATATGTTACTAGTGTCATTTATGCTAGTAACTCAGAAAATAATTTTTAGAGATGTTTTTACAAGTATTCCAATACATCTAGTTTTAGTAGTTATACACCTGAGATATTTTAATATTATTTTAATCCACCTCCAAGCTAACCAATCACAACTCACCCTACACCCCCAAGACACTCCAAGACTGTCTCATTTCTTCATTTTAGACGAAAATAACAAGAGAGAAAAGAGAGAAACTTTCATGAACACTTAATCTTCAAAGCTTGATTTCTTCTGAACTAAAACTCAAATCAAAACTCCGATTTCACCAAAATGATCCTCTCTTCCTCCTCTACATAACCATATAACATTTCAAGACTGGAAATAAGGTGAGATGGCTGTCTCCCTCCCTCTTCAATTCGGTTTTCAAGGAAACATGCTTAAACATGTGTTTTCTTGATGTTCTTCCTTAGGAATCATACTTAACTTGACTTGAGGGCCAAGAAACGTGACTTTCCAGCAAGTCTAAGGTTAGAAATCACCTCCTAACGTGCTGAGAGAGATTTGGTTAGTTGAGGGTTTTTGGATTTAAAGTTGTTCTTGATGTGATTTAGGAGGAAAAAGTGCTTAAGGACCACCTGAAAGTCTAACCGAATTAGGAGCAGCAAAACCAGGTAGGGTTTGACGAAATTAATCTTGATTGATTGTGTTTGAGTTGTGTGATTATGATATGGTTTGGCTGTTCTTGAAATTGATTGTTTATATGATTGATTCTTGTTGAAATTTTGGTGAAAATTTGATGAAATTTGATGATATTCAACTTGAAACTTATGTTCTTCATGGCTGCTGGAAAAACGAACCCTAATCCTTAAATTGGGGTTCAATTTGTGTTAAAATCATGTAGAAAAGATGGGGTTTTAGTGGCTGCTAATTTAATTTGAATTATGGTAAAAATCGGTTGCTGAAAAGATTGAAAAACGGGTAAAAACAGAGAAAGAATCTGAAGAATATACGAAGAACACGAAGAACACTTTGAGTGTGGTGAAGAACATTGAAGAACACCTTTTAGATCTTAGAAAGGGCAAGGAAGTAAATATTTTGGTGTTTGGGGGATTATTTTGTAATTTCTAAAAGTTAGGGTGGTAAAAGTAGAAATATTAAAAGTTACGGGTGGTAAAAAGTGAATTTTAAAGGTTAAAGGTAAAAGGTAAGTTAATTTTCAAAAATTAATGATAAAATAATAAATAATAATAAAATATTAAATAATAATATTTAATTAAAAATAATATTTTAATAAAAATAATAAAATAATGCGAAAAAGGCAGTTTTCTGTAAAAGCTTTAGAAAGACAACTTTAAGTGCAGAATCTCATAATTACCTTCATAAAACACTTAGGGAGTGGTAATAACATGATAGTGAGACAAAGATAAAGAAAAGATAAAAAGTTAAAGAAAAGATAAAAATCAAAGAAAAAGTCTGTAAAATTTTAGTGACAGAAAAACAAATAGAGACTAGTGAACGAACTAGGGCAACTTAGTTAGTACTTGAGTTGCGACTAGGATTAGGTATAATATGAAAAGTTAAACTATTTCAGTATAGACTTAATGAACCTATACTTGGGACAGGCTAACTATTCATACCGAAATTTACATAAGCTTTAAATACATACGTTAAGCAAAGATATCAGAGCAGAATAGAGAAACACAGAGAACAGAGTAACCAGAGCAGAGTAAAGAGATATAGAGAACAGAATAACCAGAGTAGAGTAAAGAGATATAGAGAAAAGAGAAACTAGAACAGAGTAAAGAGATATAAAGAGAAGAGTAATATAATAAAGAGATATTTATATATATTAGTTGCTTGAAGCAACCCAGAGCTATATTTATATATATATATATATATATATATATATATATATATATATATATATATATATATATATATATATATATTAGTTGCTTGATGCAACCCAGAGCTATATTTAATATATATTAGTTGCTTAATGCAACCCAGAGCTTCTATAGGGAAACTAAGCTACCTACAGCTATTTTCCGTTTCCCCAGAGCAGAGCAGAGTATATATATATATTTTCCTGCAGTAAGCAGAGGCTGTCTCAAATGAGCGGCTATTATTATATGTGCATTTATTTAGGAACGGAAAATCGTGTCCGGGAAATCGGGATTACTCGTGACCGGATAAATGTCGGGATTGCGGGCAGCTAACCGACACATGAGCTCATGGCCTGCGCTAGGGCTAGACATGCATCATTCTTGTCTGCACATCATTCTCTGTTGCATTCTTTTCTGTATGTGATCTATTTCTTTATATTTGTCTGCTTGTACGCTATTTCTGTGTTTTATTTTCCTGTATTCTTTTGTTTGTGTTTTGCTTTCTGTTGTCTCTACTTTCTCTTTCTATCTTTATCTTTTGTTTACTGCTTCGCTATATTATGTTATTCGTCTGCTAATCGACTCCAAATAAATGAACGTAACTAATAACCCCAGCCCTACTAAGAACTTCCCAGTTCTTACCCCCTTCTCTCCCTTCCTCCCCTTCAGATGGAGACGGGCATGATATTCTATGAGTTCGAGGACCCTTACGTTTATGAGGATCCAGTGTACTATGGTCACAACATTTTATGTGCGGAGCCTCGTATGAGACATTACGTGTTACAAAATTGCCCTTTTTAACATCCTCTGTCTAGTCCACTTTTTGATCCTGACGCACCCTACGACTATCCCTTGTCCTGTTTACTCCCTGATGCACCTGTACATCCTTTTCCTGACGGTCTCGGACACCCTATACCAGCTCAACCATTGAATGTGGTGGAACCTGAGCCTATCATTTCTGGTGAGTCCGAGTTAGCTGGTGACTACGTACCTGTGATACCACCAGAGTAGAACTTTTCCCCTGAGCCGATCCCTGACTTTCCACAGCCTGCTGAGTCGACACTACCGGACGATGGGGTAGCTCCTATTTACGCGAACGGACCTGTGCTCGCGAATGGTTTTGTACATAGTGACAGCAGTGCTTCTGGTGGATCTGAGGGTATAGTTGTAGCTGCGGATGATGAGGAGGAGAAGGATCCTGAGATAGAGATAGAGCAGGATGAGAAGGTGGACGAGCCTCATGGCGATTCTCTGAACGGCCACGTGTAGAGATAGTTTGACAGCAGAAGGGGTATTCTTTTGATGACGCTCTAGTCTGACATTATCTGATAGTTAGTCTCTCACTTGTGTTAGAACACCCGAGAGCTAGGAGCTATGTAGTGGTTAGGCTAGCCTGGGCGCCAGTTTAGCGACTTTTTGTATAGGCCAAGCCCTGGGAGTGTCGTGTATTTATTAGCTACGTAGGTTGACGAGGACGTAAACTGACTTGATCTTGTGTAAATGCTACATGTTATGTTATAGTGTACATGATGTATATTATCTGCTATATTTCTATATTTCTCTACGCTTGCTTTTATTGCTCTCAATGTATGCTTGTTTATTTTACATTATCATCCGCAGCGAATAAAAAAAAAGTTACTCGTAAAATTGGCAACGTTCTAACAAGGAACATGCTCATATATTAAGTAATAGTTAATAATTAGGAAGAACAAGTTGGTAACACTTAGCTTCTTGTATGACCATGGCATACTGGGAGTTGGGTCGTTACATAAAATCGCCCCCAGCGAGATGGTGGGATGTTAGGATCTCCTCCTTTGTTCCTCCTGGGTATATGAGAACGTAACTCTTGGAAAGACGCAAGGGTTCTGGTCTCGCCCCACTTGCTCCAGGTTGGTTAGTATAGAGGCTTTTCGAGTAGACGCAAGGGTTGTGGTTTCACCCCACTTGCTCCGAGTTATGATAAACTATGTATAATGATGCAAACATATGAGGTATAAAGTGATTTTACAGCTAAAATGAAAGATTATGAAATGTTAATAAATAAATGTGAAATGATTATCTAAAATACGAGTTTTTCTGGGTAAAGTACCGTGGCTTGCCACTACGTGTTCCAGGTTGAGATTTGATACTCTGTTGACCCCGCGTCATAAGGGTGACCGGGCACATATAAATTCCCAGGACTGGTAACCCCCATTGAGTAAAGTTATATATGAATGTATGATTTGTGAATGAAATGAGAAAAAGCTATGCATAGACTCATGGAGATGCGCGACGGGAGACAGTCCAAGGGTTTCAGACTTGTCGGGTTGGCTTGATAACTGACAGATGAGCCTCATCAACCATAGGACAGGCATACATCATGTGCATTATGTTTGTTTGTTTGCTATGCATTATTTGGGAGTGCCTAACTGTATATACCTTGTTAATTGCTATATTTTTTACTTGCATTACTTGTCTCCTACATGTGCTTGCAATTGTCTGTTTATCTGTCTGTGCAAACTCACTGGAAACGGAGGAATAGAGGAAAGGTGGTCAGGGTAAGGTTAAGATTAAGTTAAGCTGAGTTTAGATTTTCCTTAGAACACCTACCCCTTTGTGGTTTCTGTTTAGTACTTAAGCTTTATAATCTGACTGTCGGCATTCTAGGATTGCCTCTGGCATTCTCAGGACCTTATATATTATGTGTGTGGCACCTCTACCATGCTGAGAACCTCCGATTCTCACCCCATACTGTGTTGTTATTTTTCAGATGCAGGTTGGGAGGGTCCTCAATAGGCATCTGGACTTCTGAAGCAGAGTAGTCTCTGGGTTTTATTTTGATGTAAAGCTTTATATATATGTACTTGACTTTTTCTCCGATTAGCTTGTTTATTTTGTTCCTCTTAGAGGTTTAAGGAGAGTTAGGGTTTTCATTATGTATTCTGGGTTTTCGGGATATGTATTTATATGCAAATATTCTCCAGTCAGCCTTGGCTTCGCAGGCTGAGTTAGGAGCTTGATATTATGTACTTTTGATCTTCTATCCCCACTTTCTACTTAGTTACATCTATGATCTCTAGGTTTCTTAGCACACAAGTAATCTCGTTTTCTGAGCGTTGCACTTTTTATTTTGCGATTTTGTTTTACCTGTTTTTCAAGGCTCCTAGTTTATTATATTCTTTCTGCAATTATATATATGCATTTATTTTAGAGGTCGTAGCGCCTCGCCACCATTGTGTGGTAGGCTGTTACAGATAACGTCTAAATAGCGGACGAATTTATGCATTTCTTGAAAAACAAGACTGATGAATCCATATTTGATGATGATTTTTGGTTAGAATTGAATGGATTTTCATCATATAAACTTGCACTTATTCCCTTGAATAGCATGCTTTTGAACTTTCCTTCCGAATTGTGCTTGATTACGAAAATGTGCTCTTTTGTGCCTAATTTAATCTATTTCATTTCATTTGCCTTCCATTCGATGCCTTGATGTTGTTTGTGAGTGATTCCAGGTGTATAAGGTATGAATGGGTTGGAGAAAATGGAAGAAGAGCATGCAAAGTGGAAAAAACATGAAGAATCAAAGGAGATGAGCTCAGAGACGTGTGCGTGCGTACGGTGTAGAACCTATGCACAATTACTCAAGAGGGGGGGGGGTGAATTGAGTATTGCAACAACAATGAATCTTTTTGCGAAAGTTAAAGACAATATACAAAAGTGTTATTGTACTAGTATTTTTCCAAGAGCTTAACTCAATTGCTAAGCATTTATAAGGAGCTTTTACTTTCCAATAGACACCAACTCAAATAAATTGATCAAGCTTTTCACCAATCGGACTTAAGCTATTCCTTAAGTACTTACGAAGCTACTTTTCGATCACAATTTATTTACTCAAAGGTAAAAGACAATAATATTGAAGAGATGAGTTTGGAGAGATGCAAACGCTATTTAGAGTGGTTCGGCACAATCCTTGTCCTACGTCCACTTTCTTTCTCAATCGCTATTGAGAAGTTCCACTATTGCCAAGCTTCAAGGTGCTCGCGCAAAACCTTTTACAATCCGAGTCCTTAGTTTCTAACACCTCACGGTATATGATCACCACTCGTATACTAACCCACTCCACTTAGAGATACCTTCTCTAAGATTTGCCTTGAGTACTTAGTATACTTCTTTGGTATCCTCACCGACTATAGTGTTTATAACTCTTGACTCAACCTTGGAGATCACACTCCAATTTACAAAGTGTACAAGAAAACAATTCTCAAAGAATTGTTGAGACGAAATGAGTACTCTCTAGAAGAGTGTATGATTACAAGTTTAGCACTATTGAACCAATTGATATTGCTCTCTCAAATTGTGTATTATAACACCTTAAAAAATGTGTAGAATGAAAGAATATGAACAAGATAGTTTGCAAATACTCAAGTATCTGAAATAAGGCTTCAATCCATCTATTTATAGACTCCCCAAACCTTAGAAACGTTGGGGAGTTAATGGGATGGAGCCTTTTTGTCAAAACTAGCCATTTTTTATGTTTTTGAATCATTTGCATCGATTCATAACACTTTGCATCGATGCAAATGTGTCTTTGAAGCTAAAATTTGAATTTTCAGCTAGGTTGCATCGATGCAACAAGTCGTCGCATGCTTTGCATCGATGCAAGATGAGTGTGCATCGATGCAAACCTTAAAGAATGGCTTAAAATCACTTCAAAATACTTAGGATTGATCTCAAACTTGTTGGAGTCAATTCCTATGCTTTTGTACCTTTGAAAACAAGTTTTTAAACCATTTGGCTAGCATCAAATTGCAAGATGTGCATCAAAACATTTTGTGAGTGTGTGTTGAGAGATTTAGCAATTGGTTCTTTACAAGAAGTTACCTAAGTCCTAAGACACTATACTTGTCTTCAAATGTTGTGGACTTGAGTTTCTTGTTGTTGTTGTGTTGCTTTCAACTCTTTATTCCTCAACGTTGAATGTTGGTTGATCTTTCAACATGCTTGTTCATTCAAGTTGTTTGTTGGTTTGTCTTTCATGTCGTTTGTTGGTTTGTCATTCATCAAAACCTACGAATACAAACTTCGCATACAAGCAACATGATTTACAATTTCCCCCTTTTTGATAATGACAAACCAATTTTGAGGATATGCATTTATAAATGATTTTGAAAGCAACAATAATGCACTTTGTTTTATAGAAAGCTTTGGAGAAGACTTCACAAAAAAAAATTTTGCAGGAGTTCCCCCTAAATATGTGCATTTGTTCCCTTAAAGGGCGTTTATCAAAGAAAACGATTTAGATATCAAAAAGTTTTTGCTTAGCGGAAGTCTTTTTGAAATCATTATTTCGCAAACTTATTTCTTCTTTTCAAATCCTCAAACTTCTTCTTTTTCAAAAGTTCAAAACTTCAAATATCCTCAAACTTTTCTTCCCCCTTTTGACATTATCAAAAAGAAAGGAGTTTGAAATATGTCATAGAAGCATGCATAAAACAATGAATTTTTTTAAGTTCAATATCTCTATTAATCTCAAGGATGAGATATTCCCCCTTTCAAAAAGAATTTGATTTCCTCTTTTTATATATAACAAGCATGTATAATTCCCCCTAAAGAAGTGAAATATATCAAGGCATGCACATTAACTTAAAATAGGGGTACCAAGCCTATTTTGAGTTATTCACCAATTAAGCATACAAGCATTAATCATTAAACAAAATTATGAAGGAAATATCAAAGTATTTAAACCATAATAGAAATCCTTAGCTTACTAGGAGTTAGTTTAACAATTCATATAATCAAATAAACATAAAGCAATAAAAAGTGACTTGATGAAGAGGAGACAATCAATCTTGGTCTTCATCATCATCATTATCCTCTTCATACGGTAGGTGGATGCCGAAATGCTCATATAAGTCATCAATACGACGATCCAAGCGACCCGTGCGATGATCTACACGAGACACACGATGATTAAGTGCTTCAAGTTGCCTACCATGCTCTACTTCAATCCTTTGGATGTTTTGGTTGATGGATTGTAATTCTCTCATTACATCAACCAAGGAGGGTGGTTCTTGAGCTTGAGGTGCTTGTGGAGGAGCTTGCTCTTGAGGACCTTGTTCATCAACATTTCTTCTTCCCATTTTGTTGAGAATATGAGTGTTGATACAAGATTGAGGTGGTACTTCCTTGGCAATCTCATTTGATATATCAATACCAACATAATCAAAGACTTTAGACCATAGGCAAAGGAATCCTAATCCACCATTCCTATCCTTCATCTTGAGCCTAATCATATGTTGTACTATAAAGTATGGCCAATTAATCTTAATCCCATTCATCATAGCCCACATGACAATCAAATCTTCATCATTTACATTCGCATGCTCGGATATTCTAGATTGCAATACATAGGTGACTAGATATAACAAAGTTCTATGTTCCGCACTCATTGAATTGCAACTAATTTTGGAGTGAGCTCCTTGTACAAGGTTGAACAAATGCATGGCATTGTCCTTTGAATAACCCCATTCATCAATTGGGGTTTTACCACCTTGAAACAAGTCACCTTGATTTGGCAACTCCCAAATGGTGGCTAACTCATCACCATCTAGCCTATAATCCTTTCTTCCTATCTTGAAGAATAATGTGAAATTTTATTCATCTTCCTCATTAATCTCAAGCATGAGTGTACTATAGGCTATGGCAACTAAATTCGGATAAAATTTACTCTTAATTTGAACAAAATCCATGAGGCCTTGATGAACTAGAATAGCCTTAAGAGTATCAAACTTATGAATGACAAGAAGGGTCGGATCCAAAGACCTCGGAGGAATTTCCTTTCTTCCGGCGAGCCTTGCCTCATAGAATTGAAGATCTTCATTAGAAGCAAAGTACCTTGCCAAAGGATGATCATTTGGAGGTGGAACCACACTTGAAGAGCCTTTTGACTTCTTGATGGTTCTCTTGATTCTAGGCATTGTGGATGATTTTGTTTTATGGGTTTTGTAGAGGAGAATGTGGGGACTTCAAATTTGTAATTTGTTTGTAGTGGGTATCTAAGTTTTGTGAGTTGTATGAAGCTATATGTGAGCTTGTTTTGGAGGTTATGGAGGTTTGAATGTGGGGATATGAGTTGTGAGGTTGAAGATGATGAAAAAGTGGGGTTTTGTTGCTCAAAAATGCCAAATTCACGTGTTTTTGTGCAATTTGGTCGTGTTTGCATCGATGCAATAGGCTTTGCATCGATGCACATAGCACGTTGTGTGCTTTGCATCGATGCAAAGCTTGGTTGCATCGATGCAACATGCATCAATTTGCCCAAAATCACCAAATTTTCATCCTTTGGTGCTTCTTTCTTCAATCCTTTGAGTTCCATCATGTATATACTCACTTAAACTATTATAAACTTCAATTTGTTGATCCTCCATTGTTTATAATCTTCAAATTCTTCAATCTACCTCAAGATTAATCACTCATTCATCAACTCATAAACCTACAAAACAATGGCTAATTGGATATCTCCAATGCTTAAGTTAGTAAGAGATACAAAAATAGCAATATAAATACAATGAATTCAAACAAATCATATTAGATTAGAATCCAAGATACCAAGTTCATTTCGGATGTTAAAAAAACTTTCTTTACATAAAGGTTTAGTGAAGATGTCCGCTAGTTGTTTACTAGTTTCGACAAATTCAATAACCACATCACCCTTTTCAACATGGTCTCTTATGAAGTGATGTCTAATCTCAATATGCTTGGTTCTTGAATGTTGAACCGGATTCTTGGTTAAATTTATTGCACTAGTATTATCACATTTGATAGGAATGTGATCAAGCATGAGTCCATAGTCCACAAGTTGTTGTTTCATCCATAAAATTTGGGCGCAACAACTACCGGCGGCTACATACTCGGCTTCGGCGGTAGACAAGGCTACACTTACTTGTTTCTTACTATGCCATGAAACAAGAGAGTTTCCTAGCAAGTGACAAGTGCCGCTAGTGCTTTTCCTATCCAATTTGCAACCGGCAAAATCGGAATCGGAATAACCAATCAAATCACAAGTGGATCCTTTCGGATACCACAATCCAACATTTAATGTTCCTATGAGATACTTCATAATCCTTTTCACCGCACTTAAGTGAGATTCCTTAGGATTAGCTTGGTATCTCGCACACATGCATACACTAAACATGATATCTGGCCTACTTGCTGTTAGATAAAGTAATGATCCTATCATGCCTCTATACTTCTTTACATCTATGTTTTTACCTTGTTCATCTTTGTCAAGGTAGCAAGTAGTGCTCATTGGTGTGTCCATTGCCTTAGCATTGTCCATTCCAAATCTTTTGAGCAATTCCTTGCAATATTTGGTTTGGCTAACGAAAGTTCCTTCTTTTCCTTGTTTGATTTGAAGACCAAGGAAGAAGTTGAGTTCGCCCATCATGGACATTTCAAATTCACTTTGCATGAGGTTTGAGAAAAACTTGCAAAGTGATTCGTTAGTTGAACCAAATATTATGTCATCGATGTAAACTTGTACCAAAAGGATATTTTTGTTTTCAATCATGATAAATAAAGTTGTATCAACCTTCCCTCTTCTAAAACCTTTTTCTATTAAAAACTTGCTCAAACGTTCATACCAAGCTCTTGGAGCTTGTTTAAGACCATAAAGAGCTTTCTTGAGTTTAAAAACATGATTAGGATTTTCATAATCCTCAAAACCGGGAGGTTGTTCAACATATACTTCTTCTTGAATGAAACCATTAAGAAAGGCACTCTTAACATCCATTTGATAAAGTTTGAAGTTATAAGAGGATGCAAAAGCAAGTAACATCCTAATAGCTTCTAATCTAGCTACGGGAGCATAAGTTTCGTCATAATCAATGCCTTCCTCTTGATTATAACCTTTAGCTACCAATCTAGCTTTGTTTCTAACAATTGTACCATTTTCATCGAGTTTATTTCTAAAAACCCATTTTGTTCCTACAATTGTTTGATTACTTGGTTTAGGCACCAATTCCCAAACGTCATTTCATTTGAATTGGTTAAGCTCCTCTTGCATTGCCATAGCCCAATGTTCATCATCAATTGCGGATTCAATGGTAGATGGTTCAATTTGAGAAACAAAAGCACTATATGCAAATAAATTTCTAAAAGTGGATCGAGTTGTTACCCCTTTCCAAACATCACCAATGACGTTGTCTAGAGGATGATCCTTTGAAGTACGCCAGTCCTTTGGAAGTGCATTTATTTGTGCTTGTGATGGTTCAATTTCTTCACTTTGAACACTATCCTTTGTTGAGCTTGTAGAGGTTTCATTTAAATATTTTTCTTTGTCTTCACCATTCAAATTTAGTGAATCAAAGTTTTCTACATTTTCATCAAAATCTTTTCTAGCACAACAACGGTTAGTTTCATCAAAAGCGACATGAATACTTTCTTCCATAGTCATGATGCGTTTATTATATACTCTAAAAGCTTTGCTAGTTAAAGAGTAGCCTAAGAAGATTCCTTCATCAGCCTTAGCATCAAATTTGCCTAAGTTATCTTTTCCATTATTTAGAATAAAGCATTTACAGCCAAAGACGTGAAGGTGGGAAATATTTGGCTTTCTTCCTTTGTACAATTCGTACGGTGTTTTCTTAAGAATAGGTCGAATGATAATCCTATTCATAACATAACACACGGTACTAACCGCATCCGCCCAAAAGTACTTAGGAATATTAGCCTCATTGAGCATAGTTCTCGCCATTTCTTCTAAATGACGATTTTTCCTTTCAACCACACCATTTTGTTGTGGTGTTCTAGGAGAGGAAAAATTATGCTCAATGCCATTTTCTTCACAAAAAGTTTCAAAAAGATTGTTTTCAAATTCTCCACCATGATCACTTCTAATAGATGATATATGCAAATTCTTTTCATTTTGAATAACTTTGGCTAATCTTTTGAATGCTCGAAATGCATCACTCTTGTTTGCTAGGAACAAGGTCCATGTAAATCGAGAGTAATCATCAACAATAACTAAAGCATAGTAATTGCCACCAAAGCTCATAGTCCTAGAAGGACCAAATAAATCCATGTGCAAAAGTTGTAATGGCCTTGTTGTTGAAACAATGTTTTTGGATTTAAAAGAGGCCTTTACTTGTTTTCCCTTTTGACATGCGTCGCAAAGGACGTCTTTTTCAAAACGTAGCTTTGGTAAGCCAATTACTAACTCTTTAGAGACCAACTTGCTAAGATGGTCCATGTTAGCATGAGCTACTCTACGATGCCATAACCAAGTTTCATCATTTTTACTAACAAGGCATTTCACATCATTTGAGGAAACTTCATCTAGATTAATCATGTATACATTGTCAACACGGTGCCCAATTAGCACAATTTCATTAGTGTCTTGCCTTTTTATCAAACAACATTTTGAATCAAAGGTGACTAAGTTTCCTTTGTCACAAAGTTGGCTAACACTAATGAGATTATGTTTGAGACCTTTGACAAGTATAACATTATCTATGGAGGTAGAAGAATTTTTACCAACTTTTCCAACGCCGATTACTTTGCCGGTGTTGTTGTCTCCATAGATCACATTTCCTCCGTTTGTAGGCTCTATTGCGGTGAACTTTGATTCATCGCCGGTCATGTGTTTGGAGCATCCACTATCAACATACCAATTTGTATCCTTAGCTCCAACACGTACCTACAAAACAATTAAAATTGGGATTTAGGTACCCAAGTGAATTTGGGTCCTTGATGGTTAGTATGAGCATAATGCCCATAAGGTGCCCATCTCGTATCTTGACTACGAAAGTTTATATGTTTAATTCTAGTAAAGCATACGGGTGCTATATGACCTACTTTATTACAATAATGACATATGACATTTGGATTATGCATCCTATGCATGTTTCTAAATGGTTGCCTAGGTTGTTTCCTAAATGCAACATCTTTTGATCTATATGCATTGTGATTATAATTTCTAAATGAAGCATGTTGAGGAGGATGTTTAAAGGCTTCATTCCTTTTAGGCATGCTTGCCTTTTGGGCTTGCGGTTGCCTAATAGGAGTTTTAGTATTTTTAAATTTTCCTTTTTCAAAACCTAAACCTTCCTTATTATGAACATGCTTTTGGTTTTTCAACATTTTATCTAAGTTCTTTGAAGATTCATTAAACTTAGCTAAAGTGTTCTTAAGATTTGTAATTTCATTTTCATGCATTTTACAAGATTTGTATGGATCACTACTTGTGCTACACTTATCTTTTCCAAGATTGATATTCTCGTTTTTCAACATCTCATTTTGTTTTAAAAGATCCATATTCTTTTTCTTTAGGAGAGAATAATCTTGGGTAAGTTTTGTGTACACCTCAAGTAAGGCATCATATTCATCTTGTAAATTAAAAGAAGTGGAGTTGTCATCACTAACCTTTTCTTCGCTTGCCATTAAGCAAAGATTTGCAACCTCGTCGTCATCGGAGTCGGATTCATCCACGTTCTCCCATGATATGTATGCTTTCTCCTTCTTCTTAAATTTCTTGTTTTTGTCCTCCTTTTGAAGTTTTGGACAATTGGGTTTAATGTGTCCAACTTCTCCACACTCATAGCATTTTGGTACCTTTGTTTTGCTCTTGAAGTTTTTCTTCATTGCAAACTTATTGAATCTTTTTAATAAGAGTGCAAATTCTTCATCTCCTTCTTCTTCATTATCATCACTCTCTTCTTGTAGTGATGTTGTTTTAAGGGCGAGACTTTTCTTCTTGCTTTCTTCACCTTTTTGTCTATTTAGCATAGTCATTTCATAGGTGAGAAGATTACCTCGTAGTTGATCAAATGTAAGTTGATCATAGAGCCTTCCTTCCACAATGGCGTTCACTTTGGAGTTCCATTTTGGTGTAAGGCTTGTAAGCACCTTGGTCACAATTTGTTTATCATTGTATTTTGTGCCAAGCATGCTTAGGTTGTTGAAGATCTTGGAGAGTCTTTCAAGAGCTTCTTCAATGCTCTCTTCATCTTTCATTTTAAAATTTTCCCATTCATGAACCAACATAAATACCTTTGATTCTTTAACGTGGTCGGTTCCTTCGTAAGTGATTTGGAGTTTATCCCAAATCTCTTTAGCGGTTTCACATGTAGAGATCTTCATATAATCATGCTTGTTAAGTGCACAATGAATGAAGTTGATGGCTTTATCATTCATTGCCACTTTCTTCCAATCATCGTCACTATATTCATCTTCTCCTTTCGGTACTTGCTTTGAGACGGAGACTTCTCCTTCTTTAGCGCTTGTTGTCTTTGTTGGAATGTGATTTCCATTCTCAATCACTTTCCAAATTCTCACATCTTGAGAACGGATCCAAATTCTCATCTTATTTTTCCAATAAGAGTAATTTGTTCCGCTAAAAAGAGGAGGTCTAGCGGTTGAGTTACCTTCACTAGTGTTGTTGTTGTTAAAGCTTGTGCTTGCCATGATCTTTTCCCTTAAACGGTTAAGTCTTTCAAAGGGTTAAGCTCTGATACCACTTGTAGAACCTATGCACAATTACTCAAGAGGGGGGGTGAATTGAGTATTGCAACAACAATGAATCTTTTTGTGAAAGTTAAAGACAATATACAAAAGTGTTATTGTACTAGTATTTTTCCAAGAGCTTAACTCAATTGCTAAGCATTTATAAGGAGCTTTTACTTTCCAATAGACACCAACTCAAATAAATTGATCAAGCTTTTCACCAATCGGACTTAAGTTATTCCTTAAGTACTTACGAAGCTACTTTTCGATCACAATTTATTTGCTCAAAGGTAAAAGACAATAATATTGAAGAGATGAGTTTGGAGAGATGCAAACGCTATTTAGAGTGGTTCGGCACAATCCTTGTCCTACGTCCACTTTCTTTCTCAATCGCTATTGAGAAGTTCCACTATTGCCAAGCTTCAAGGTGCTCGCGCAAAACCTTTTACAATCCGAGTCCTTAGTTTCTAACACCTCACGGTATATGATCACCACTCGTATACTAACCCACTCCACTTAGAGATACCTTCTCTAAGATTTGCCTTGAGTACTTAGTATACTTCTTTGGTATCCTCACCGACTATAGTGTTTATAACTCTTGACTCAACCTTGGAGATCACACTCCAATTTACAAAGTGTACAAGAAAACAATTCTCAAAGAATTGTTGAGACGAAATGAGTACTCTCTAGAAGAGTGTATGATTACAAGTTTAGCACTATTGAACCAATTGATATTGCTCTCTCAAATTGTGTATTATAACACCTTAAAAAATGTGTAGAATGAAAGAATATGAACAAGATAGTTTGCAAATACTCAAGTATCTGAAATAAGGCTTCAATCCATCTATTTATAGACTCCTCAAACCTTAGAAATGTTGGGGAGTTAATGGGATGGAGCCTTTTTGTCAAAACTAGCCGTTTTTTATGTTTTTGAATCATTTGCATCGATGCATAACACTTTGCATCGATGCAAATGTGTCTTTGAAGCTAAAATTTGAATTTTCAGCTAGGTTGCATCGATGCAAACATCTTTGCATCGATGCAACAAGTCGTCGCATGCTTTGCATCGATGCAAGATGAGTGTGCATCGATGCAAACCTTAAAGAATGGCTTAAAATCACTTCAAAATACTTAGGATTGATCTCAAACTTGTTGGAGTCAATTCCTATGCTTTTGTACCTTTGAAAACAAGTTTTTAAACCATTTGGCTAGCATCGAATTGCAAGATGTGCATCAAAACATTTTGTGAGTGTGTGTTGAGAGATTTAGCAATTGGTTCTTAACAAGAAGTTACCTAAGTCCTAAGACACTATACTTGTCTTCAAATGTTGTGGACTTGAGTTTCTTGTTGTTGTTGTGTTGCTTTCAACTCTTTATTCCTCAACGTTGAATGTTGGTTGATCTTTCAACATGCTTGTTCATTCAAGTTGTTTGTTGGTTTGTCTTTCATGTCGTTTGTTGGTTTGTCATTCATCAAAACCTACGAATACAAACTTCGCATACAAGCAACATGATTTACATACGGCTGCCTGTGCATACACACAGCTGCCCAATCAGAGCGTGTGGATTGCTTCGAGTGCGTCGCGCTTCCATTCAAGCATCACCTAGTGTACGTGCGCACGGCTACTTGTGCGTACGCATAGGACTATATTTCTCGCAAGGAGTGCGGATGCACGCATCTGTGCATCCGCACAGATGTCCACACATGACTTCATTCAACTGGCACGTGACTTACAATATCAGGGCATTGGAGGCCCATTTCTGAAGTCTTCTAGCTCATATTGGAGGGGAAATGAGGGACATAACATAGCATATCATTAGTATAGTTTAGGAGTAGTAGTAGGAAGTTTTTAGTTAGTTTTTCTCTAAGTTTTTCATCATCTCTATTAGGGTTTTACATTCAAGTGCCATTTCCATTTTTGATCTTGGATTTTGCTAGCTTTCATTGTAAGTATTCTCTTGTTATTACTCTTTATAGTTACTTTGTCATTACTCTTTCTTCTAATTCAAGTTATAGTTCAATTTTGCTTCTCTCTTGCAATTTTAATTTCTTATTGATGAATTTTATGTTTGATGTTTGTTTCATGCTTTCTTGTGTTATTCTTGTTGATTGAGATCAATTGTTGCTTTTAGTTTCAAGCCTTTTCTCATTTTATTCATGTTTAAGGTTTTTGCCCAGCAAATGTTTGACAAAATGTCAAAGATGGTTTTAGGCTAAATTTTTTGGTTCTTGGCTTGGGTAAACTGAGCAATTGGGTTTCTAGAGTTGGAATGTCCAAAATTTAGTTTCAATTCTTAGATTGTTAATTATTCTTGTTCCCACTAACGCTAATTTGTTGCTAAAGCAATTAGCAAGCAATTTAGGATTTGTGGGTTGAGAACACTTATGCTCATTTAACTTACTTTCCGATGTGAGAGTTGATCAAGTGAGATTAATCCATCATAATTGTCATAGTTGTGGTTCCAATAAGGAAAGGACCCTTAGCTCACTCCAAGCCAAGACTCTTTTTGATGCTTTCAATCTTTCATACATTTCCATGTTAATCTCTTTTATACTTTACTTGTTTATATTACATAGTTGGTCCTTTAATTTCTTCATTAGTTCAATCATTACAATTTTGCATGTTCTTTTATTGCTTTATATGTTCATTTCTTCATTGACAACCCCTTGATCACTAGAACCGAATTTGCACACTCATTGTTCTAAAGTACTCTTTGGGAGATTACTCGGGAGTCAAATACTCTCGGTTTTGAATTAGTTTTGAATTGTGACACATCTTGTGAGTTTCTAATTTGATCGATGGCCAACTTGTTGGGTTAGGACATACTTACAACGCTAATTCCATTTTTGGATAATCAAGTTCCTAATCCCATATGCGAATTGGCACGCATCAAATTTTGGCACCGTTGCCGGGGAGTTCACTTTAAGTGCAATGAGTGCTACAATTTTGGTTGTTGTAAATATGTGAATAGAGTAAATACTAGATTTTTGGTTTGCTACTTAGCACTAATTGTAGATACTACTTTTCTCTTTAGTTAGTTTTAGTAGTCGTTGATTGTTAAGTGGATCTTGTTTACTTGCATATTTTTGTTTTGCTTTTCATAATTGCATGGTTTTCATTGCCTCCTCAGTTGAATGACATGGTCGCTTCCAGACCCGAGCTTGGCCACTTTTGATCCGGAAATCGAAAGAACTTTAACTCATATAAGGCAAGCTCAGCGCCGGCTAGCTTTTGTGGATAGTGAATCGGGATCCTTGGGGAAACCTCCCGTTCAGTATCACCACCCATCCGTGACTATCATTCTCCATCAATGAGGTA